>NW_024530155.1:2476398-2681398 GCF_017590135.1 Pyrgilauda ruficollis
TACAAATTTTGTTCACTCCAATCATTATATTTACCACCATCTCCACTTATTCTATTCTGGCCTGCAATATTTTCAAAGTAGAGAAACCAAAACTGGTTGTTTGTGATTCTCTGTACTTCCCTAGAGTCCTTGTTAAGTAATCATTTTAGTTGAAAAAGAGCTGGATGTTGGCTTTTGTAACTTTCTGATTTCTATTAAGAGTTTTCTGATTAAGTTCCTCCAGCACTCATAGGCATATAATACCTGCTGCTCCCAAACTGTAAACAAATGATAATAAACTGAAAGAGACAGGTTGAATAATATTCATCCACTTAATTATTTGAAATATCTTCTGCCAATATTAATATATATATAGTAATATTAATATATATATATTAATATAAGTCTCTGTTTTTTCTCTACTATGTGAACTTCTTTTCTTTTGTTCTTCCATAGTGGCAGTGATGCCAACACTTTTGTTTCATGAGTTTTTTTGAATCATCTATGTATCATTCAGAATCTCTGTGAAATTCTTGCTTCTTTTGTTATTAAAAAAGTTTAATTTAGCAATATTTTACTATTCTAGAAGATCCCGCTCAAAACCTTTTCTGCCCCTGTCCCATATCAGGGAAATTTTTTGTTTGATTGGTTTGTTTAGTCTTGGGCTTATTTTGCAGTTTTGTAAGATTCAGAAGACAGAAAATGACCCTACAAAGGATTTTAAAGTATCAGACATAAGAGAACAATCAATCCATATTTAACACTTTCCAGAGACTCTAAATTTCTTCTTTCATACCTTTTATGTAATCTCTGTTGAGATGCAGTTTTACTTAGTTTAAGATTTGATGTTATTAAAATGACATAAGGAAAAACCATTAGAAAAGTGAATGTTTGACACAAAAAGAAAGAGATGATAATAGAACCCTTGAAGGAAAAATAACTGTTTCTAAAGAGAAGAAGCACTGGGTGCTTTATGATTAAATTTCATGCTTTTACACTTTTCAATTCTTTGAAAGAAAGTGATAATAAGGAAAATTACTTCTTAGTCTGAGCAGCAGCTTAAATGAAACCAATAAAACCTAAAGAGTCCAACTAGTGCGTGTTAGTTGAATGTTCTTTTATCTCTTAGAGCTAAAGTGGATAATGAAACTTGTTACTTATGGGACTTATCAGTGGAAATTTTGATAATTTTACATTGCATGTCTAGAGTGTCAAAATTACATATGATTAAAATGTTGCTGCCCTGGCTAGGAGAGTCTTATGGGTCATGAATTAATACAGTCTAAGAGAACAAAAATTGAGTTAATAGATACTAATTTTTCTCTTCTTTTCAATTAGAGATAAAAGTGAATTTCTTTTTCTGTTCAAAAGTGTTTCAAAACTCATTTTAAATTATTTAAGAAGGAAGATAAATCATCCCTTGACTTTGTAGTGCACTTATATAAGCAAAAATAGCTACTGATAGATAACAAAAATCCTGACAGAGGCCTTAGAGTTAGACAGCGATGATGGCCAAAGGTTTCTTTTTCAAGGCGTGTCAGGTTCAAAAGATTTTTTAAAGCATATATATATGAAAACATGACTGAAAGGAAGAACATAACTTTTGGTATCGCTTGGCTGAAGGGAGGTGATGGATCTTGAAATCATAAGATAACTATAAAAGAGCACCAGGCAGCACATAGTGTGAACTGAATTAAAAGAAGTTGAACATTTTTCTACAAGGTAGAACATGGACTTTAGATTGTGCCTGCAGCTTTTTAAACATACATAAATATGTCTGTTTCCTAAAGGAATATGAACTTAATGGACCGAGTGAAAAAAAGAGCAGGTAAGGTAAAAAGTGAAAAGTAACTTCCATTATCTTACACACAGAATATAGTGACAGAACTAGAAATAAAAGTGATTCTCATGCTCAGTCCAATAGGATGATTGCTGAAAGGCACTGCCTTTAAAACTGCTGGTCCTGAAATTAGAGTCCTAAGGCTTTGTGTCAGATGGGAAAATAACCAACCAAATAAAAAATGCAAAGTAATACACATTCAATGTCATCCCTAATTACAAAAAAATGTATGAATTGAAAGGGATATATTGTTATGATTAATACTGATATGCAGAATTGAAATTTTATTTTCACTATTAAAATTATTTGTTATTAGTCACAAATTGCTGAAAGCACCAATGCTTTAGAGTGATTTTTGATTCATTTTACCTAAGATCTATGTCATGGATCTTTATTATCATTTTGGTGCCAATTACAGTGTTTGGCACATGCTGAATGAGATATAGCAGCCTAAATGAACTTTTAAAATAGTGCAGTAGTGAATACTGCAATTACCATAGTACCTCATATTTATATTGATAGCAAATACAGTATTAATCTGAGTTCTGTGTATTATTTCATTCTCTAAAGTAAACTATATAACTTTATGTTGACTGCTAGAATAGTGTTGCAAAAGGTTCCCACAGGGACTGGTGAACTGGTGATTGTAGCAGGCATATAGCTTTTCTTTTTGAGCTGCACATGCAAGAGATAACTGAAGATTCAATCTTCTCTTTCTCATCTTATTATGAGGAGGGGAAGGGGTGATGTGTATGTTTCTGGCCCTTGGATTCTCTTTTTCTGCTTCAGAAACGCTTGAGAGCAGATATCTGCCTACAGCCATAAAAGCTATTAAAAAATTACAAAAGCTCAGCTCAGCAATAGCATTTTGCAGTTCAGCCAGGGTTTGCAGTTTGAGAATTGCAAATACCTGCTGGTGAGAAGTAGTGCCTTTGGGACAATATTCTAAAAATTGTGCAGAGGGTGTAGTCTGACACTCAGGTGAGGAAATAAAGGCTTGGGATAAGAATTTCTAGTACATTTTAGTATTTTTCAGAAGTGACCTAAGCATTTAGATGACTGAACTCTGAGTGCCAAAACCAATTTTTCAAATCACACAATCTCCCAACCCACTCAGAATGCCTCTACATCAGCATTTCAGTTCAAAGCAGGAATGCACATTGAGGTAAATCTCCCAGTTGCCAACACTCCTCACCTGAATCTCCCTGTCCCTTGTGATCATTCACATCGCTGAGCACAAACTCACCTGCTCAGGACCCCAAGGACCTACACACTGCAGTAATTAATAGGGCGAGGCTTGCTCTGGCCTGGGCCAGCTGTAGCTTGTTGCAGCAGTCCTAGAGGTCAATAAGTTGATCCCTGCCCGATGTAGATGCAGTTTTGGGAGTGCCATGAGGTGAAGGACTTAAACTCCTTAGCTGTCACAGAGTAACCCACACACTTTGCATTAGGCTTCATGCAATTTTCCAGTTTAAAATGGGATATGATGTGAAAAAGCAAAGATAAAAATCCTATAAAAACAGCTATAAGTGGCCCCCAGGCCTGTCAATTAAGGAATCATGTTCCTAGCTATGATGCCAAGATACAACTCATTCACTGTAAGCCTTGAAACAAACTGTATCCATCAAGATTGGGATCCAGGGGAATGTCAAAGAGTGAGCATTGCACCACGGAACAGAGGCAGTTTGAACTCTATTGTGATTAATATTATTATAACTACTACTAGAGTTTCTTTATTAATTAGATGTGGACTATTAGATTGTTAAAAACATTAACTAGACAAGCAATACATTTCTGTTGTCATATACAGAATATTGTTCCTTTTTACCATAGTAAGATTTTGAATTAAACAATGCCTATGAAAAAGCAGATTTCAGAGTCTCTAACACTAAACACTAACAGTTTTGCCTGTAAAACCCTTGTTCATTGTAGTTGTAGATTTACCATTAGAATCTGATTCTTGATATGCCTTTGACATCTTAATAAAATGCAATAAGATAGATTCATATTTCTTTATACGTAAGGGATAGCCAAAATAACTTCAGTCAACAGTTGTGAGGCTGTTTAGGAGCCAGTTAAAAGAGGCTTCTGGGCTGACCATTGTATAGCAAAGTTTGGCAAATTATCTGTTTCACAATAAATAGTGTTTTAGTTTTAATCTGTCTGGAACCTGCCTTAAAGACTTTCTCTGCAGTCCTTTCTGCATGCCCATTCCAGTGGCCTGTTCTCAGATTGCCTGTCAAAACCACCTGCTATTTCAGACAAAAATATCAGTATGTATTTAAAAAAAAAATTAAAATAATAACCTGCCTTGATAGCCAGGGCTTAATGAGATCTCCCAGCTGCCACTTTTTCATGATTGGGATGATTTTTTATCTAACTATTGGCAGTTCATATGTCCCAAATTATGTGATTGTTAATGTTCAGTAGGTTTCCCAGTTACAAAACAGCCGTTTGCTTAATTTGTAGTTACATATGCAAGGGTTTTGATTTTTGTGGGTATTTTTTCTTTTGGTATAGACTGTTATGCAACAAAATATTTAAGTAAAAACATAGAAAGCAAAGATGGAATCAATTAGCTTCATAATCTGCAATATCTAGGTCCCTGTCATTTTTTTGCTTAGTGTTATTTCCATTCAATTTCTTCAAGTTCTTTAAAGGTTATTAATTTGTGTTGCTTGTGGATGTTAAGGTGCAAGTTATTGGCATGTCAATCACAATTACAATGAGTGAAACATCCAGCAAGCTCCAATTTGTCTAAGGTTATTTTGGTTAATGTTTTGTTGTTGTATTTTTGTTGGGCTTTTTGGAGGTGAGTGGTGTTGATTTTGGGTTTGTGGGGATTTTGTTGGGTTTTTGTTTGCTTGATTTTGTCTGGTTTTGTTGTTTTATGATTTGGGGATTTTTTTGGTGGGGGGAGGTCAGAGTTCATTAACAGACTGGGTCAATTTCGGAAAACTGTTTAGGGTTTTTTTTGTTTTTTTTTTTTTTAACAGGTTGGAACCTAGTTCACATTCTAAATCATACACATGCAAAACTACAACAGGGACACATTGTACATTTACAAATAGAAAAACAACTGTGATTCACAGAACTTCAGGATGAACTTGGCAGATTTTTTGCTTATTCCTGGCAGTGTTGAAAGTATCCTCATTCTTTCATATTTTTTTTCTGTGTCTACTAGGTCCAAAGCCAATACATACACTCACATATGGGGAATGCTTGGTACAACCAGATGTTAAGAGATTAATTCTTCTAGTATTGGCATCTGGACCTAGGTCTGTTCCCTTGGTATATTCCTCTCTTTGACTCCTTGGTTGGTTCTGCTGCTGGCTGCTGTGACATCTGTTCAGCTGTCTACAGGCTTGGTAAAATGCTGCTGTGTTTCCTTATCTTTCTGGATGTCAGATCTCCTTGATACTCTCAAGAGCATAAAAAAAAAAATTATTTTGTTGTGCTCGTCAGCAGGGCAAAATATGGATTTGCTAAGTGATTCCATGCAGAAGGAAAGTACTCCATCCCCATTTCTCTATCTATTCATTGGGAAAATATAGAATCTTTTTAATGCATTTATATTTTCTTGCATAATTTACATGGAAGGTGGTTTTTCTTTGTGTGATTTTATTAAAGTGTATCCATTCTACATCTGCATTCACTACTTTTAAACAGAAAGAAAGAAAAAAAAAAGAAAAAGCTCACTACTTTAAAATAAGACCCCTGTGATAACCCATTCATCATTTAAACTATTTCTCTTTAAACAAAATTCAATGTGGTGATATTTGTTGGCATGCTTTAATAATTGAATAAGGGAAAAAGACATGGAGTGGGAGAAGTATGTGATGACACATTCAATAATTTTAAGTATTTTGCTGCTAAATGCCGTTGTGATTAAAATTGTGTGATCCTTTCCTGTGATCGTCAAAAGACTTAGAATATGTGTGAGGTTTTTATAGTCTTGAAGTGCATGACCAGGTTAATATATGTTGCTACATATGAAGTGATATTAAAGACTTATTTTCAATAAAAAATTAGTTGGATCCTGAAATCTTTTGGCTACTTTTTTCAAATACCATATGTTTGTATTTTTCTCAGACTGAAATCTCTTCGTTTTTGAAGTGGGACTGAAGCACCTCTTGTTCCCTACTCTACTGCACACCAGAGCACAAGACTCTGGTGTTACAGAGCTTCTTCCCTTTGGAATCTGTGATCACTTGAAGGCTGCAGTGACTCAGACAAGCTCTTTTGAAGCAAATGTTTAACTACAAACAAGAGCAGAGCAATCAGGAAAAAGAAAAGTTAAAACAACAATTCTTAGTAGATCTCAGTAATTCGTCTAAGAGTTAGGTAGGTTTAATTTATTTTGAGTGTTTGAACTCTTTTGAGACTAGAGTTAATGTTTTCTTCTCATTGCTTTCTCAGTTACTGAAATGAAAGGCTTTGTTTCATTTCATTTAATAATGGATTTTCTTTTCTGTTTATTTACTGTTTATGGTTGTGGGAAAATCAGTTTTGAATGTATTGCCTCTGTACTTTATTTCTTAAATTATATTTTGAAACAGATAGTTAAAATACTTGTTATCCTTAAAGGAGAACTTTTTTCCAAGAAAAAGTATCCACTTTCAGATTTTAGATTAAACTGGTTGAGTAGAAATGATAGTCTTGTCTAACATAATTCCAGAAACCTGAGCAATAGCAGTAAAGAAATAAACAACCCCAAACAATTGATATATGCATTTTAAGAATGAGACAATCTTTGGGAACCGGACTAGAGAACAGGTATCCCATTTTAAAAAGTTAAAAATGAATGTAAAAGTGGAAGCATAACTTGGATTAGAATAGAAAAGAAATCCTCATAGGTTAGCATTATATGCATTCTGCTATAGACTCTTAGTATTATATTTGCATATATATATAGTTGCTGATCTTTTCCCAAAGTAATAAAAATACAAGTACTCATTATTTTGTGAGTCTTCAGCAGAAGAATACAGCTAATGATATTTTATACTAGTTATGCCTGGACATTGCAGCTGACAGATTTACCTTTGTGATAGGAAAATAATTGATTAAAAAATATGCATTATTCTTTGCACTGATAAGCAATGAAAATCTTAAGATGAACAAATTCTAGAAAATAACTTTGTATCTTTTGATGCTCATATATTCCTCTTAAACTAACTGTAATAGATCTGATTTCAAAAGGAGCACTTGAGCAATACTGCTATGTAGTCAACTTTCCTATGCTTCACACAGTCTAACATGATAATTTAAAGCATAGCATAAATCAAAAAACAGATTGAAAATATTCATAGATTGAAAAATTAATCACTCAAGTGCTATCAGTCATGTACAACCCCAATAGTAGCATTATATAAAAATATTTAAAATACTTCATTTCATCCATGCTACGTTGTGGCACAGTTTATTTGAATGACTCACTTCTAGTGGAATCCTATCCCAGTACATCAAATTAATAAAGGGTCTAGTTAATCCAACATAAACCATAATATGGAGCTTTAACTGATTGTTATAAAGAGGGCCTCTACCTGCCAGTTTCCTTTCCCATTCAATGTGCAGAGAATGTGGCAACTAAGCTATTTATTCTTATTCTACTTACTCTGTCATTACTTTACATTACATTAACTGCACACCAGCCACTCTGCACACTTAATCAGGTATGGGTCCTCTAAACCTCTGCATCATTAACTACTTACCAAAAAGTCATTATTATCTGATTGCTGTTCAGCAGACTTTGTAAAATGAATTGGTAGTCTCGGGCAAATGGCCACAACTCAAAGAGTTAGTGCCTGTTTGGTATTGCATGACTCTGTGTTTGAAAGAGTAAGAAAATAGCATTCAAATGGTACATCACCCACTGAATTATACTGTGACATGAAAAGGTGATCTCTGCAGCTAAACCTTCTAAAGCTACATGAAAACTTTATACAGTCAAGGCAACGTGGTTTATTTACAGCAATCTCTGTTTAAAAACTGGGATTTTCTGTGTCCAGAATCAGTTAAAATAGACTACAGGCACACAGACATTACAGAAGAATTCAATTAGGTAAAGACATAGGTAAAATGTGTATATTTTAGTCTAAAAGGGCTAAGGATGAGAAATATCAAAACTGTAAACAAATCCTGGAACATTATTAGTGCAATGCCACAGCACTTTGGGAACTGGTTAGCAATAATAAAAACTGAGAAGAAAACAGAAGTGTGAATCTGGTCTGCAGTGAATGTCTTTCTATCTCCAACTCCTTAGTTACAATATTTGGATGAGTTAGTGCCTGAATGACTTGCTCACAGATTCAGTTTCTGGTCCTAGTTCAGATTTGTATAAAGGAAGTAAATGTGTATAATGTGCAAGTGAACTGGTGTGTATTACTGAGAATGTAAATATATATGATGGAGAGCTATTTTTTATTTATTTATTTTTAGATAGAAACAAAATTGAAAGTAAAAATTTTGTTCCTACAAAAATTATACTCTGTGATCCTAAGGGTAAGAATTATGAAGTACATACAAAGTGCATATTTCAGTGCAGGAAGTCTCTCAGTGTTACATTTGTGTTAAATGTAAAGCCTTTGCACATATTGGTGAACTCAAATTCTAACTCGTATTTTGAGTATTAGTAAGGCTACTCACATTCAACAGATTATTACTAATTAAAATCTGGATAAATAATAAATGTCATAACACGTTAAAAGAAAAACATAAAATTAACCAATATAGTTTAGTCTCTGTATTTTATTCTTTTATTTTAATCCATAGAAATTCAACATGAAACAGAAAAAAAAAAAGAAATTTTGTATAATAATACACAAAAAATATTCAAAAATAAGGTAAAAATTTCCAAGAACAGTTAGTATTTGACAAATCCTGGCATTACTTAAGTGTTATGTGGCCATTCTGGCAACAGAATTATCAGAGATAATGCTATTACTTTATATGTTGATGTCATGTCAATGCATAATCATAGTCTAACATGGCATGATGCTGACAGTAGAGATTTAGCTTTTTAAAAGGTAATGTATTTCTAGGTATGTACCTTTCTATACCTACCAGTTTCTGTACTACTAGTTTCATCCATCTATACAACTGTCACTGTCAGATGTACTAGGAAAGCTATGAAGGACTCAGACTGGAACAACCTCATCCTTTATATGTTTATATTCTGCATGATTGTTGAATCTGTTACTATAGCAGGAAATAAGATATCTCAAGGCAGAACAGTGTGACAGGCTTATCTGCCTGGCAGTTAAGTGTGCCTGAGAGGGTGTTGTAAACAAAGGTCACGTATTTTAAAAAAATATTTTTTCTCTTGTAAGAAATATTGGAAAAAGTCAATTTTGTTGCTCGTTATTTGGCAAATTTTTTTAAAAAATCTTGTAATTCCAGAACATTATCCCTGCCCTCAGCATATTATTCCCCATTCTTTTAGAAAGATAGGGACACTGACATCCAGAAGGCTCAAGATGAGAAGGGAACTGAAATATCTCCATGATTTGTACTTTTGAATGAATGCACCTTTTGCTCTGTCTGTTATACTTTTGTACAGTACCAAGTCATATTTTTCATTGCAGTTAATTACAGCTTCAATTTCCAGTTCATGATGTTTTGAAGCAGGTTCAAGTCAACACCTCTTGCCCATGTGCAAATTGTGGTAAGAGATGTGAGCTCTTTATTTATGTAATGATGAGTACTTCAACATAAGAAGGAAGTGATAAAAATTTGATTTTGTCACTACTCGTATATTTGTTTGCTGAGTGCAGAGATTTCACAATACAGAAAAGAAATAAAACACAAAGAACTACAAAGAAGACATTAAATGCAACATCAGAGAATGAAATTGTTTCTGCTTCAAAAAAAGTACCTATGATGAATGTGGCAATTACTGTGAACAGACAAGGCAACAAACTAAAGACTTGGAGAATGGTGCAGATAGACATTCATGACAGATGTTATAAGGATGCCAAGGGACAGATTGCCAGACAAGTAAGTCAGAGAAGACACTGACAAATATACTGCAAGGGATAACTTTTCAAAGAAGGTCAGGAAAGAAGAAAAATGAGCTTGTATAATGCAAATCTATACAAGTCTATGCTTAGCATCTTAAACAATTAAAAAGCAGAATTCAGGATGATAGAGGAAAGATACCATGCCAAGTAAAAGAAACCTGTACACATGTCTTTGTCCCAAATAGTTGTCCTCTCTAATAAACTCTACCCTACAAAATTACTTCACCTTTAGAGAATTGCTAGAGGAATCAAGACCATAGGCATGCTTAACAGGATACAGAAGAGATATGCATCTCAGAATGTGGTTCAAAGGATGAAGTGTAAAGCAACCTAAAACTATCAGAAAAGATATTTCAAAGAGATGGTTGGTATAAAGAGCAGCACAGGAAAAGGTGGCTGTGCATTTCATCTTAACAAGAAAAATCAAGGATCTGTGTTAAGGTTTTAGGAGTGAGACTTTTTTGGAGCAGTTTATGCAAGTTATAGATATTCATTCCTCTGCCTCCCCTTCCACATACATGCTTATCACCCACAATGCAATACATATTCAGGATCCCATACAAACACAAAAACCTATGCCAGTCACTTGGATAAAAAGTACTCCTGTGTTCTGGACTTCAGTTTAACTTTGTTTAGGTAAGCAATTTGAACTATCATCACATTCCAAATGTTTAAGGAGGGAGACCTTGTTCATATGGGGGAGGATTAAGTCCCATTAATGGAAAGGTCTCCTTCCTAGGTATAGAGCAAAAAACTAATGATCAGTGTGGGAATAAGCAGTTGCCATGCTATATTGCACCATATCATAATAACCTGGCCAGTTTTAATTTATCTCTAGGTAGATATCTATTAAAGTCAATATTTTTGGAAATTCTTATTTAAATTCTCTGACAATGCACTTATAAGGGGTGACAACAGTAGAAATGAAAAGATAAATACTTAATATGCACCAAGTACTTATGCAGTAACTGATGAATTCTATACCATTGTTCTGCATTTTTTACTTCTTGCATTAGAAAGCAATTTGATTGGATGCTTGTCCATGCAAGTCCATGGCTGGGTTTAGGTTTTTCTTTTGACCCTCTGTGAGTTTTTCAAGACTGGCCAAAATAAGAGATAAGTTGTTGTATTATTTATATGATTGCTCAGATTTGTTTAAGCTGTAATGTAATGAATGTGCTCAGACCATTCCAGTCTAGTTGTTTGTCTGTAGTATGAAGAAAACTAGCCTTCGATGAAAGACGAGACAGTGAGAGAGATGACACAAGATTTTTTTCCCCCATCCTTATGCGTTTTTTGCATATGGATATATAAATGTCTTCAGTTCCTACAAGAGATCTCTGGTTAACAAAAGCCCTTCACCACCTGAAAATAATTTCATAAGATGAAGATTGCAAAGGACTTTGTAATACTGACACTTATTAGCTCGCCACTGCTTTACTTTGTAATTTTCATATTTTGCCATTTTTGATTTAATTTCAGTTCTTTTTTCATATTAATCATATATTAATATCTTTATATATCTACATGTGCATAGTCTGTAAATATACAGCATGAAAAGAATTCAAAAAAATCACTGAGAAGTAAAGAGAATATGGAAACAAAGAGAAAGAGCGAGGTAAAGCTAGATTTTTTTTTTCTTCAGAGCTTATTTATAAGGCTCTACTGCTTGAGCTGGTGAATTAAAAACATCTTTCCCACAAAATCAAATTCCTTCCTTCCTTCCTTCCTTCCTTCCTTCCCTCACTTTCTCTCAAGCTGAAGTGCTGAAGTCATGTCTGAGGAATTAATTGGCAATGTTTCTATAGTCTCAAAAAAAAAAGAAAAAAAAAAAGGAAAAATATATTTTTTGTATCCAAAATGTCCCACAGGAGTAATTTGCAGTTCCCATACAACAAACAACTTCTTTTCATTCTTAAATGTATTACACAAGACATGACGATATAGTAAATAATTATCTTTTTATTATTATATAATCAAAAATTTGTACAATTAAGTTGTAATAAACCCATAGGGATAACTGAATCCACCTCCCTGATACTTGCAGGACCACCTAAAATAAAACTGCATGAGTAAGACCACAGTCCTTGATATTTTTCTATCAAGTCAATCTATCCAAAATTAATATTTTTTTCTACATATTATTTTCTTTGTGAATGCATAATCTGTGCTGAAATAAAATTGAGAAATCTGAATAAGCAGTTTTTATTTCTGTAATATTAGCTGATTTGGTAGATCAATTCTGAGTTAATAAGTAGAACAGTTACAGGAGCAGCTTTGACTATTTGCTGGTTAACGCATTTATTAAGTATGATAAAATATTTTTGGAAACATATGCAAAGGCAGAAAGTTATTTTTAAGCAACCACATGAAGGTGAAGAATTTTTATGATACAGTTACCACAAGAACAGGACTGGACTGGAAGTGAAAATCATTAAAGATTTATTTTTTTACTATATGGAAAAAGTCAGCAAAAGGCTCTTGGACAAAATTGCTATATAATAGAAGGCAAAAGAAAGTTCTCTTTTTTTTTCTTCTTTTTTTTTTAGCAGAAGTGATCTTGCAAGTATTAAAAACAAATATTTGATTAGGAGATAAAATGTCAGTCTGAACAGAGAAGACAGGGAAAACACATTTCCCAGCTAAAACAAGCATAAAAGAAACAATTAGAAAATGTCATCATTGCCCTGTTCCTCTACAAAGCAAACACGGAAAGATTTTTAATTACATCTTGATAAGTCAGTGAAATGAATGTGATTAAAATGAAACTCTACCTACTAGTATAATATTTAGCAATTTTCAGTGAGAATCTCAAAGTAAATATCAAACCAGGTCAAGAAATCAAGGAACAGTGTCTTCATTGCTGGAAAAGAAATGTTAACATATTGCTGTTTCTATGACCACTATCAATTTTGTTTAAAAATCTACATTTTTTTAAACTGAAAGCTGCAGCTCAGAAGTGCAGGTTTTATTATTTTTTATTTGAAATATTCACCAGCAGCAGTCATTTAGGACCTTGATGATTCTTTTAAATGAATTGCCTCATCTTGATCACAACATCCCCAAATTTATGAATACTTTATATGTTACTAAAGGTATGATATATTTAACTGTAATCAGCTTGAGCAATGGTTGATATTAAAATCAAGTAGTACATTTGTTTCATCAGGACAGAAAATCATTCTCTTCTGACCAATTAACAGTGCTTTTTCTTTAGATTATTATTTACAATGTACTTTTAGGAAGAAAAGCTGGAAGTATTTTGATAAATCCTTCCAGGATGACTTCTACTGATGTCATCATACCACAGGTTTTTTAAATATTTGAAGACATTTTCTATTAACCCATTAATGATGGTAATAATGATAAAGATCAGATCTTTAAACTGATCACAGTAATACTTTTTCTAAATCACTCTATATTTAATTTTTGGTTTTGTCTGCTTGGGTTTGTTTTTCTTCTGATCTCTGAAGTTAAAGCTTTCAAAAGTTTAACACTGAAATGCTAGTTTCTATATGCTGACAGTGTTAATCCTCTTAAAATGATCTCTTCAGCTGGCCCTTAGAAATGTTACTTTTTCTTCATTTAAAATCATGAAATTGCCCTAGGATGTCCTTTTATTTATTTTTTTTTCTTCCTTCTGTGTCTAATTACAGCCTGCAACTAGCAAACATGCTTGAAGGTAAATACTCACAGCAATCCATAAACCTAGTAACTTTATAATCTTTAATTAAATAATTATATCTATATGGTATGTGATACAGTTTCTTGGTGTCTAAAAGGATCCGTGTCTTCCAAGTGAGTTTGTGAAGAAAGATTGAGAAATATTTATATAATTGAAATTTACAGATGGTGTCATCAAGCTGTAGCTGATAAAATTTTTAATTAATTCTTTACAAGAAACATCCTTCTCCCTTAATTTTAATATATGTTACAAGAATGTACAGGCGTCTTCCGGCATGACTCTGCCTGAAGAAGTGAAATGTTATTTTGGATAACATTTAAGTTATTTAAGTACAGCACCAGTTCAAAATATGGTTTAAAGATATACTTTATTGCAAAGTAAAGTAGTAGTTAAGTTTAAACTGGTTTAATGTTCTGGTCTGTTTCTATCTTACCCAGCTCTAGGCACCAGTAGGTGCATAGTCTAAGCCAACTAACCACCTCCTTTTTTTTATAGCCAGTAAAATAAGTTATATCAGCTTAATAAACCCAGAGATGGGTTCACAGGGTGTAGCTCCTGCCCCGGCAGTGGAAGTGCAGCTTGAAATTAGTGACATCCTCTGGTCCCTTGAGACCAAGGTAAGTGGGGTAACAATAGCAACAAATCTGCTGAGTATAACAGTGGACTCGGAGCCCCAGATGTCCACAAGACATGACTTTCAGGGATTTCACCAGGAAACAGTCTGAGGTGGGGACCGAATACCCATCAGCAGATGGAGCACCATAACTGTGTTTTGGAAGTGCAGCTTCCTCTCTAGTTTTCTACAAGAGGAATTTTTACTTCCATGGTGAAGTCAGTGAGGGCTCAGTACGTGAAAGTGATTGGGAGACTTGCTTCAGAAACATATCCTGATCCAAACTAGAACAGTAAAGTAAACTAGAACAAAAACAGGTGCGGAATATATCCAGATGGAAAACCACCTTGTTTTTCCAGTTTTACTTTGCTGAGGTGAAAAGGGAGAAATGAAAGCAAGACCTGAGGTATGAGGTGGACACTCTGAAAACTGTGGAGTGCTATCAATATCCACTAACTTCCTGTGGCATTGTATTAACATTGCAGTTCAATTCCCCTGAGATTGCAATTAATAAAGTCTTCATCTTACAGTTTTATTACCAGATTTATAAACCATGATGTTAATTAAAAAGAATTGACATAATTTCATTTTACCCTGGCATAATTTGTTTCAGTTACAAAATGAGCAAGACTCTAGTAGATATAAGAACCTACTCCTATATTCTTCAAAAATCCAGATCAGAATCTCATAACTGATGAAAACTGTATAGACTTACAAGAGCAGGACAATAAAATCCTTACGCTATAAATTGGCTATATACATTCCATTTTATTTTGAAACATCTGTGTATTTATATGCTATTTTTTCTAAGTTGAATTATTGTTTGTATGTGGGTAGTAAAATGCAACTTTATTGTTACCTGCAAGGATAAAAAGCAAAATCTTCTAAATAATCAGGTTTTTATTAGATATCACAGGAAAATAAAAAATATTCATTTGCAACTAAAACACAGAAGAAAGTCTGAGGGTACTTCTTTTGCTCTTTTGCTGGTATAACAAGGCCTCTGAGGATGCAGCTCTTTGCAATCACTATTTTATTAAATGTCGGAAAGTGTAATGTTGAAGGCTCACATCGAAGGCTCATGTAATGTAGCTTACCTTACACAGATAACCTTCACAAAAACATCTTCCAAATCCACTTGCTAAAAGATTTATGGCATCATGCAAGTTTTACACCAGTGAGTGCACTAACTGCTTTCTTTGATGCATCCCACAGGACTCATGCTGTCTGGAAAGAAGCCAAAGTATGGAGCGGCACGTAATCATTGCAACTGTAGGCTGGCTGGTAGAAAAAAAGTTCTGTGGCACAGAAGATAAATTATTAAAATATATGGAATTCTTAAGTGTAAAAGTTAAAAACCTTTCACATTTTTTGGTGTTTAACAAGCATCAAATTTCGCATTTCAGGGTTCTTACAAATGGTATATATCTTACTTGTCATTTAGTTCTGTACATTTCCACACTTATAAGTTATATATGCTTCTTGGCAAAGTAAAACATAAGTCTGAAAGAATACAATTATATACAGCATCTTAAAATGCAATTATTTTTGAAGCACGTACAAGAATTAGGATCTCATATCTTCACTAATGATCATTAGCAGTAGGGTGTCCTAGAGACCTATGTAACTTGAAGATGAAATTATCAGGTTCATTGTTAAGATAACTAAAAAATAGTTGTTTTAATTTAATTTAATGGATAAATAAAAGTAATTTAGTAAAAAGACAAATTGAAGCACAATCATGACAAGAATTGCTGGAGATGCAGGAGTTGTTATTATTAATAAAATTAAATACTTCTGTGACACTGAAATCAGGAAATAACATAACTATGGAATGTCAAACAAAGAATGAAAAAAATCTACAACATGATGTTGCTATGAAGATATATATAATTCAAAATACTATCAGGAAAAAAATACATTAAAAGTTCTTTGACTTACAATTAAGAAAATTATTATTAGTTTAAACTTGATATTACAAATTGGACACAGGCCTTAATATTAACTTATTTTACTATAAAACATGGTTGTATGGATGGTTTCTCTGATAATTTCTTTTTATTTGTTAACTCTTAAAAGACACTTCTGAGTTTTTTTTAATTAAAAAAAATACCATACATACACGTAGTTTGTGTTACTAATTGCCATGTCACAACACCACCTTCTGTGTCAAAAGAATTAAAATGAGATGTGAGTTATAAAAACCACTGTTAGTGACCTAAATGTCAATTAGGTTGAAAAATGCAGGTAACCTCTACTTCTGTGAGTACAACAAAAATATAGCTCTGGAACTTATCTGTATGTGCTTAATCTAACCTGAGACTTCTGCACATGCACATTTACCTAACTTGGTTGCTGTCAGAGGTGCTGTCTGCACACTCCCTGTAGGAGAGCAGGACAACAAGAATATCCTGCTGCTTATCCTATGCTCCAGGTGAGTGGCCAAATTTGTTGGGAGATCTTTTTCATCTGTTGTATCATGCTTAAGATTATGAATATTTCCTGCATATTGATCAGCTCTTAAAAATGCTCCAAAATAGAATGCTCCAAAATATATTAGAAAACAAAGCAAGACTGAGAAGTAAGGGACAGCATAATTCTACAGGACAGATTGGTAACACAGACAGCTGCTTTGTGCTCCATCAGTGTTAGACAAAAGTAAATTTTCCTTTAAAAAACAAAACAAAACAAACCAAACATTTTGGTTTGTGTTTCACCAGTGTTAGACCAAAGTTAAATTTCCTTAAAGCATGGTTTTACACTTTTAAAGAGACATATCCTTCTTGGATTGACCTTAAATTTGGAGGTCTTAAGGCACAAAAATACAAACTCAAGAATGTTAATTCTCTGGAAAAAATACTTTGTATTTTGAAGTAAGTTTTTTCATCCTGTCAATACATTAAATGGCTAGTTTCTATGCTGACAGACTGAAACTGTGACTTAGTTTTCTCTAAATAGCTGTGGTATAATGATAAGGTTACTACAATAACATAAATCAGTTTTGAAAAACCCCACCAGCCCAGTTTAGGTTTAGTGGAAGGCTTCATGAGTTTTATACTTGAATACTAAAATACCATGAAAGAATATCTTCTGGTTGTACCTTTGGGTGAATCTGAAATAGGAGTGCCATTATTCTGAATTTGTTGCATACAATTTACGTGTAAGCATGCCAATCACTTGTTTCTACCAATTGCTTACAACATTCCTCTGCTCCTCATTTCGCTTTCCTCTGCTGTGTCTAGGACCAAAATACTTCTCATGTGCTATTATAATTTTTCCCAATTTTACCCATCTGTTAGAAATAGATTAAAAAAAAAAAAAGGTAAGGCAGTGGGCAGTGGCATAGTGGAAAGGTTTCCTACCTGGCCAAAGTTAAAAAACAAATATATGCTTTATCAAGTCTGTTGCCTTGAGATTTCAGTACTCTTTCCAAGCTCAAGAGCTTACGGTAATAATCAGTTAAGGATGTAAACTTATCTGAGACCAGAAAGAGCTTTGATGTTCACCCTGGAATAATCTCAAGGTAAGTACATTACAGTGTTCCGGCAATTAGGCACATAAAGCTCATCTGAGCAATGCTAGCTTAAAGTATATTTTGCTCTGTGCCACTTCAAGAATAAAATAGAATTCTTACATTACTGTACATAGCTGTGAATATTGAGAATATTTTAAAAGAATATGTAATAAAAAATTAATTATATTTCCAATCTCTGAGCCAAAGTCCGTGTTGTCAATCTCATGTTGTGATTCCAGAGAAAATGAGAAACCTCGTCTTCTGCCATAATGGAAGCACATCAAACATTTAATATTTAGGATTAATATTTAACTGTTTTAAATTTTTCTTGTTGGAATATTTTAAACCATGAATATAATTTAACTATTTTGGTGTTCAGGTTTTTTTAATGAAATATGTTAAACATACAAAAAGATTCATGTATATATGTGTATATATCTACAATAAGTATACAAATTGTGATCAGGAATAGTAATCAAAAATGGATTGACAGTACATACAGTATCACAAAATCATTAAGATTGGAAGAGACCTCCAAGTACACTAGCCTTTGACCAATCACCACCTTGTTGACGAAACACAGTACTATGTGCCACGTTCCTTGAACATCTACAGGGATAGTGATTCCACCACGTACCTGGGTGGTCCACTCCAACACTTGAAAACCCTTTCCATGATGAACTTCTTCCTGAGGTCCAATCTGAACTTCCTTGGAGGTTATGTCTTCTCATCCTGCCACGGGTTGCCTGGAAAAAGAAGCCAACACTCACCGGGCTACCACCTCCTTTCATGTAGTCTTAGAGAATGATAAGGTCTCTCCTGAGCCTCCTTTTCCCCAGGCTAAACAGCCCCATCTCCCTCATCCACCTCTCATATGATTTACACTTTTAGATACTAAGACTGAAAAAAAAAAAATAAAGGACACAAAAATTCAAAAGTATATAAACTAAGAAATAGACATAAACTTGTTTTGCTACTTTTTCTTTTATTTTGCCACCAATTGTCATTATAAAAATGCAGTATACAGTATGTGCATATACAGGTAAGATATTTTATTTTGGTCATAGACTTCCTGCAGTTTCTTTTGGGTCTATATAGATTTCCATGTCCAGACCCATCACTCAATCACACCATACCACACATTATTCATACGGACCATAAACAAAGATTAGGCTTTCACAGCATTCTTTAAGACTATCTGCCTAAACACAATTAAATTCTGAATCTTATTGAGATAGTTGAATAGGGCCTAACTTTCTCTGTGCCTTTCCTGTGTAGCAACTGAAGCTGGAAAAAATGAAATGAGGGGGAAGAGAGCTGGTAAAGAAAAGACCAGATTGGAACAGCTGGGCTATGATCTAGGTCCGTGGGTACACCCACTTATCCTCTTCCTCCATGTTGCTGTGAATTTAAAGGTAGAAAAAGCATTCGCAGACAGTGTGAATGCTTTTGTGTTCTGGGTTCAAGTTCTCCAGGTGTTGTCAGTGGGAGGCTGCAGGGGTGACCTCTCTGTGAGGAGAGGATGAAGTTGCCCCATACCAAATGACTTGAGAAAGCTCCATCAAACCCACACAGCACAGAGCTGAGCCCAGCAACCAAGCTGGTAGAGCATCTGGGTAAAAGTCAATGAGAAAGGACAAAACATGGCATAGGCGAAGGGAAGAAACAAAGCCACTGAGAAGTATAGACACCTGAGTCAGAAGTGGGCGAGAAGGAGACCCTCTATGGCAGAGCTCTTATTGGTGCTTGACAAAGCAGAAGGATATATTCTGAAGGAACTGCACCACATGGAGACACCCTATTGGAGCCAGGGAAAAGCATGAGAAGGAAGGAGAAGCAGAGAAAGAACTGCCATGTATTAACCATAACTCCTCTACTCCAAGCCTCCTGTGTTCTTGAAAAGGATTGGAAGTGTGAAGAATTGGGAATAAAAAAGGAAGTGAACCTGGGAAAGAGAGGAGACATTGTTTTAATATTTTTCTTCTAGGCTGCATCCTAAGCAATGTGACCAGCAGGTTGAGGGAGGTGATTCTGCCCCTCTACTCCACTCTTGTCAAATTCCACCTGGAGTGCTGGATCCATCTCCAGGGCTCCCAATACATGAAGGATGTGGACCTGTTAGAGCAACTCCAGAGAAAGGCTATAAAGATGGTCAGAGGGCTGGAGCACCTCTCCATGTAGGTAGGTTGAGAAACTTGGACTTGTCCAGCCTGGAGAAGAGAAGTCTCTGTAAAGACCTCATTCCAGCCTTCCAGTATCTAATGGGAGCCTACAAGGATGATGGAGAGAGACTTCTCACATGGGTGGATAGTGATAAGAGGAAATGGCTTAACATCAACAGAGGATAGATTTTAATTAGATATAGGGAAAAAAATTCTTTTTTGTGAGTGTGGTGAGGGACTGGAATGGGTTGCTTGGACAAGTTGTGGAGGCCCCGTTCCTGGAAGTTCAAGGCCAGGCTGGATGAGGATTTGAGCAAGCTGGTCTAGAGGAAGGTGTCCTATCCATGGCAGGGGGAATTGGATCTTTAGAGTTCAGTTCCAACCCAAATCATTTTATGATTCTATGATAGTTGTCTCATTTCTTCCTATCCATACCTATTGGATTGCCAAAGTTATATTGATTTTCCCCAAAGTCAAGTGTGTTTACTCACAACAGCGATTGATTAAAGACTTCTCTGTCTTTATCTTGACCCAGAAGCCTTTCAACCCTATTTACTCCACTGCTGAGGAGTGACAATCTAAGGGGGTGTTTGGGTATTAGCCAAGGCTATCTTAAAACACTGAAAAAATTGCAAGTTTCTGCTAAATGGTCAGAAAAAGAAAGGTGGAAGAGCATTGGCTGAGCAGAGCTAGGAGGCTCAAATTTGACTGGAATGCAACAAGTGTAGCAAACTGGCTGATGAGGCATGCTATGTTTATCAAGTATCTTCTTGGGTTTGAATGAACTGAGCTATTATTCTTATCTGATCATCTTTAGCTGTTGAGCTATATCAGCAGCAGACAAGGTTTTATGGGCAATAGGACTGCCTAATAACAAGTAATGAATTTAATGATTGATATGTTTATGCAGGCTCACCATTTATCTCCAATAATTGGTGTGAGAGAAAATTTGTCTTATGCACGATCAGGTGCAATGTAAGGAACTGGAGAAGAATCTGTTCATGCCATCATAAGGGCTGTGTACCTCACCTACATGCAGTTTACCAATTAAATGAAAGAAATTAGTATCACAGTTTTTTTGAGAACAAATCTGTCAGGGAAGTTTCAGACTGAATATTAAGAAGTATTTTTTTAACAACAGGGTGGTCAAACACTGGAACAGCCTTCCTAGAGAGGTAGTAAATGCCTCAAGCCTGTGAATATTTACAAGGCATTTGGACAAGGTCTTTAATATGCTTTAGCTGTTAGTCAGCCCTGAAGTGGATAGGCAGTTAGACTAGATGATTGTTGTTCCAAAAGAAAACGTACTGTTCTATTCTATTCTATTCTATTCTAGAGTCATCTTAGCTCACTGCTGCTTAGCTCCAGCAAAGACAGATCATAGTACCATGTCTCAGATCTTTGTATGAACAAAACATTAAAAATTATCAGTGTGTATATACTTATATATCTGTACATTTATATGTTAATGTGCAACTAGATAGATAGATAGATGACCAGCATGTAACCCATGTATTCAATAAGTATGGGATATGCTTTAGTTTAAAATGAAATGGTGCGAAAATAGAAGTTCTCATGTTTGTTCTAGTGATCATGATCTGCTTCACATTATTGAACATGGCTGTGGTTATTTGCCTTATCATCACCCACAAATGTCATATGAAAAGCAATTACTGTTCTAAGGTAATTGCACAATGGTCATTGGAAAAAAGATTTTGGTTTAATTAGTCCTTTATATTTGTGCTACTATTATAGCATAAGTTCATAGCCTTCTTGGCCACTTTCCATTAACAAATTTTCTTAGTTCCTTATCCTTGCTCTCTAGTTTTCTGTCTCTTTGGTATGATATTTAACTTCTATCATTAAAATAAAATTTAAAAGAGGATGATTGTTTGCTCTTAATCTCCAGAATTAGACAAAACAGAACCAGGGTTTCTTAAGTTTTAAAATTAGAAAGTGAAGTACATGGACTTGATTTTCTTAGTTTAGGTAGTTCTAATATTTTCAAAATAATTCAGAACACATATTTATGATATTTTTTGTCCTCGTGCTATTCTGAATACTCTTAGTTTGGATTGTAGCATTTTTTTCCACAAAGCCAGTTAAAGAAAGAGCCTGGAATTTAGCTTCTGATGTCTGTTGGAAGGTAACTGGCAACTTTTTTGAAAATGTCATGGAACCCCAATGTCATCTGGTACTCTGTAGATACTGTGTCAGCATTGTGATTTTTGTCTTCCACAGAACATTGTCTGAAATGCAGGTGTATTTTTTTTTTTTTTTTTGAAAGAGAGGAACAACTCATTTCATCATGACATTGCCCTTTTCTGTTTCTGTATCAAAGTTCAATGTGCTCATTTCAGTTGCACATGGAAAAAAGCCTAGTGGTGTTTGCAGAGGTTCTGGAAGACCCTCATAAGGAGACACACACAAATACACAGATATGTATGTATGTGATGCCTATAAGTAACGCATGACTACCTTAAAAAGGAGGTGAAGCTGGAAGATTTTCCTTAATAATCTTCCAAGGCCACTCAGCTTCTCTGTGCATACAATGAATCTGGACACACTATTCATTCGTGGTAGTATTAACCACTCACACTTTGGCTGTACATATGGTGCATGCATAAATCACTGTGGGATGCTCTAGGCAATACAGTCTCCTACACTACTGGTTTTAGCTAGTTCATCATACAATATTTCTCATTATTGTTCCTAAAGAAATATATCTGAATGTTTTACACTTGTGATGTCTGACTGTATATTCCCATTCTGAAAGACAACTCACATGAACTGAACAGTACTTGACTAGATTTATTAAGGGCAAGATATGGGTAAGATTCCTAAATATTTATGCTCATATCTGAACACTTTGGTGGTATGAAGTCCATTTTAGAAAGTTATATAGCAGAAGAATTTCTTCAAACTCACACTGTTTTTCTGTTTATCCATTTTATGTTTAGATTTCAGTTTTCCTGTCCCCCTACTGACACACTCATGATATTCTATTCACAATAGAGGCAGATTTTAGCACAAAAACTCGCATGATGAGGATACACAGAAAATTATACATTATTCTTAAAAAACACAAAATTCATAGTTAAATTTGTGGAAGTTTTGATTACACCAAAATACCTAATTTACACTGAGAGATTTCAAATTCTTAAAGTTTCAAACATTATTATTGTTGAAAATAAACTTTCAAAACTTAAAATTTATGTATTTCAGGAGTACCTAGTGAACATGTGTATTTCAAAACAATGATAGACTAAACAAACTCTAAAAGGCTGTTTCTCTCTTCAGATGTACTTTGAGGGACAGCAATATTTTCTAAATTCTGCTAAAACTACTGACATCAATGAAACAGAAGATCTCTGGAAAAATGATTAAAATTAAGCCCCGGGAGTCAATATAACATATGGGAAGGAAGTGTTATTGATATGCAGCATGATACAGTTTTTTGCTTGGACCATGTCCAGGCTTCTACTGGTACAGCTGACAGAACTTTAAGGCTGAAGTACAAAGTCATATTGGGGATGGTTGCTCAACTGTCCACAGTTTGACAAGCTGCAATCAAGCATGTATTTTTCCTGAATTTTCCTGTTGCTCCTATTTTTTGGTTCACAAAAAAGAAAAGTAACATTTATTTGCATCAGGTATAAATTCCACAGAAGGAATCCAGATGTTTATCTTTCAATAATATCATTCAATATGGATGAGAATGTAAAAAGTAAACCATTCATCAAAAATAAAATTTAAAAAAATGACTGCTGAGAAGATCTGTAGCCTCTTGGGGAGGCAAACCTCCTGTTCAATCTGAAGCGGCATCATTAAAATATGAAAGGCTGATACAGATTCCATTGTGTGGAATCATCATAAGTATCTCAGAAGTTTCATAGTTTTAAAAAGTGAAACATTTTTAAGTTAGATTATAGAAATAAAAAAAAAAATAGAAAAACCCAACTCTTGGAAATGCTACTGGATTTATGGATTTGACAGATCTGGCATTAAAACAACAGTATATACCAAATAAAAAGGTTCTGGTTATACTGTACTGGAGATATAAATTCATTTTTTACCTTTGGGCTTCAATACCATCAAAACGAAAACCCTGCCTCTCACTCACAAATCTTTAAACTCACAGTCCTTTGATTAATATAGCAATAGAACTATGAGAGCTGAAAATACAGCTTGCAGCTCTCAATAGTTTCTGATATGAGCATTAACTAATTCATCTAGAGGAATTTTACTGATATTCAATAATTTGTGTGCATTGATTAAATCCGGTTAAAAATCTCTTCATTTTTAGTGTTGCTCAGGTGGCTACCTCTCCTAGGTCTTTCTAGTACTTAGATGTACAATTGGTGTGGTCCTGTATATGAACAGGACAGGGACCCAAAACTTAAGTGTTATAAATGCACACAATATATTTTGTGGTGTGCACCCTTATAAAGGTAAATGCTAACTCAGGAGGAGATTAGAAAATGTCTTATTCTTGCTTCACTCGTTTAGAAGCAGTGAGGGAGATGGTTAATACTGGTTTGGTTGTTGCTTTCATGTTGTTAAAAACAGGGAAGTCACATAAACTTTTTGTTAACTTCACCATTTCTTCATATTCAGATTAAAAAAATCAAAAAACAAAACAAAACAAAAAAACCCAAAAAACCCAACCAAACAAACAAACAAACAAAAAACCCAAAAAAACACAACAGGAATTTAGGTGCTTATGTTTCTTATATAGCCATGGAAGACAGGTAAGAGCATTGCGGCTTTCAAGTGGAGATCCTATCTGCCTAATTGAATAAGAAATCCCTGGGAGGCTTCAAAATCAATTACTGATCCCAACAGACCATACAATGAAGTCTGCCCTAGGCACTTAATAAAAAGCCTAGGCACAGGTTCATGAACACAGTTTCAGTAAGTACTTCCATCAGTGCAGGATAACAAAATATCAAATTCCTGTCTAAAGCAAGTCACTTGTGTTGCCAACAGTGCACACTTTATATCAAGTAACCTACTGTTTAGAGGACTTGCACAGAAACTGGGAGATCTAGATTTCAGGCCCTTTTCAGCATAAGAGTCACAGAGGAATGTTCCCACACCCCAAGAAAATTAGTCTTGGTTTAGATTGGTTTTTAAGGTTTGACTGCTTAATGTCTTTAATTGCTGTTCAGGTAATGAGAATACAATGGCATATTGAACAGACAATTAAATATAAACTTCTACACTTTGTGTCACAATTTATTACACCTAATGTTTCTCATTTCCTCACTTATATACATGCTCAGCCTAGTGACTCTTCTGATTCAGGCGTATAAGCTGCTCCCAACTCTTCAAACCCTCACAAAAATGTTGTACCACTTACTTGCTAGACACTCTGAAAGTGTAACAAGGAAAGGAGCCTTTCATTCAATCCATTGCCGCCATGCTCTTTTCCGAAGTGAATGCTAAATGTCATTCTTGGACATAAGAAGCACAGGTAAGAGGAATTGGGTGGCTTGGTAACCAGTGTGGCTATTCCTATGTTTTCAAGTAAAGGATAGCTCTCGTAGAACTATTCAAGTCCTGAGATGTAAGAACAAGTATTATATGAAAAACTGCAAACCAAAAGAAACAAAGCAATTATATTGTAATTTCTTTCTAGTAATCCATAAATATGACAAAGACTCAGGCTATCCTTTTTTGGTTATTTCCATTGAGGCATTATTGCTGTTGCTTTCATCTTTTTTATGCACAAACAATTCATGTTCAATTTAAATCTGTAATTGATGTGATCATGCTTTGTATTCTACCAAAACCTGTTTTTCTTAAAGCCTTTATCAGAAGTACAATTCTTTTGAGAATTTTCCTCCCCTTTTCATAAAAGATAGAAAAGAATCCATCTGTATATTACTGACTTCAGGGGATCATATATAAATTCACTATCACAAGAAATTTGTAGTAAATATACCTTTTTAATTTTATTTTCTCATGAACACATAGGTAGTGTTAACCATTTAAAAAGCAAGTGATCCGAAAAAAAAAAAAAAAAACAAACATGTTTTTCTTTCCAGGTTTGGTAAAGAATTTCTGGAAAATATTGCTATTCTAATGTAGGCATTTGAATAGAAACAATGTAAGTCTGCACATGCAAATTCTAATTACTATGATAAAATCATTCCATAGTATTTGCTTTATTATGCTGGTTTATTTAAAAAAACTAGAGCAAGTAACTCTCTTCTCTGATAGGGATCCCCCTATGAGTTGGTAGAGATGACTCCTTTATTCTGACAATACTGATTTTTTTCTCCTATTATTTTTGCTCTACTAGGAGGAGGAGGCAAAGACAATATATTTAGTCCCTGAAATTTGTGCTAAAGAAATCTGAAAGTTATTTACTGTAAAACACCTTTTCTATCTCATATTGTAGACATAAATGTGTGTTTATATTTTACCACTGTATAAAGCATAGTACTGAAGAATTTTCAGCAGGAGGGGAAAATATTTTTAAGAAGGTACTTCAGATAAGTGGACTGAAAATTTCACTTCCACTTTTACTAGAATGGGAGGTTTTGAAGCTACATGACCAAACTTAATGAGGACAACACAAACAAATACTCCAAGAAAAATCCTTGAAAGAAAGCCTATCAACCATCAGATACCACCAGCCCTGCCACCAGTATTCACGTGTATATTTTGTGAATACTTGTATGTGACCACTTATTTTTGGCATCTAAATTTCACTAACTATTTAGTTTTTTCAAAATATTTCTTATCTTTTTATGTACATGACTGAAAGGATGGCACTGTTGACAGAATTAATCTACCTGGTTTTCAGCCCTCTAATAACATGCCCAACAAAATGAAAGTTAGATAACTGAAATGGATTCATATTACAATAAAATATTAGTGAAGTTCTATAAATTGAGCTTGTTTTGTCTCCCCATTCCCTCTTCCCTTCCCCAGATGAACTAATATGTTACAACAAGGTATTAGTTTACAAAACTTTTATAAATGTCAAATGGCCTATGACTTATTAAACTTTAACTTTAGGAAGCTTTACAAGTAAGGAAAAAGAGAATCTGGAAGTCCACTAGTGAGCCATTTCAACTTCAGTGAACTATCATTCCCACTAACATTAAACTTCCTTTTTTTAAATTTTATTTTCCAAGAGAGAATAGGGAACAGTGGAATTTAAACTGTTGAAAAATTAAAATTAAATCAAGAGGTTTATAATTTTTTCAAAGCGATATGATTTATGATAAGAAAAAAAAATATGCTCTGTTTATCCTATATTTGCCTTCATTGCAGGGTAGACAATGCTTCCTCCAGATATTAAAACTCACCTTGCTATTAACTGTATTAATAAAATATTTTATGTTCTCTTTTGCTGCTTTTATTCTAAGGAAGTATATATGATAGATAACATAAGCTAATTCTAACACTTCTCAGTCTTAGAGTAAAACCTCTTTTGCTCTCCAGAATTACTGATATACAGATAGATTTGACTATTCCGAATTGCACATGTACAGGCACATCTATTCACCCACAGTTCACAGTAAGAACAATATGAAAGGCAGGGAAAAGAGGGTAGCAAAGAGAAGGAAGAGGCAAATGGAGTGGGATGGGGGCAAAGACAGGGGACATACTTGAAATATCTGTTTGACTTGAACACTATATTCAGTCTTCCTGAACCAGATAATGATAATAAATTATTATATCATAAAACAAACTTAGGTTTAATTGCCAATGTGTTTTTCTCAATGTAGAATATACGCAAAATATTTTAAATAATGAATAATTTAATGCTATCTTTATTAATAGTTGCATTACAATATTGCTTTGTGATAATGGTTCTCCTTTATTTTTTTTTTCTACCTCTTTGTCATCTAGTAGTTGAAGCATTTGAGAAAGTGATGAAGTTAAAACCTTAACTGAATATGGATGACTGAATCAAGGAATACTTTTTTTCTCAGTTTTTATTATTTCATAAAACCTGGTGGAAATGAAACATTTATGAGAGGACTCTTAAAAAGGATAAGCATTTTAATAATTGTGTACAATTAATATAATATTTCAAAATCAGTTGACTGAAAATCAGAAAGAAAAAAATATTGTTCTTTTCCAATGAAACTACTCATATTAATTAAAATATTAATTAAAATATAATTATTAAAATATATTAAGTAGCCATATGTTCTGAGGGAAAGAAAATTTTTTCTTACTTATGAAAGTCCTTCAGCATAATGACAGAAGTACACAAGTGAGATATCATCAATGTCTAAAGTCCATTGTATGAGTGAGTTTTGTCCTCTGGAGATGCACATTCAAATATAGCCTCAGGTCACATAGATAATGAATTTGGTGGTTTCATTCTGACTCACAGTAAATACTGTATTTTAACTAAAGACAATCCACACAGTTTGCCAGAAGTAAAGAAAGATTATCAAATGAGATTGAGGTAGATTGTTTAAACTGTAAAATAAACTTTAGAGGATTACTTCAGGTACCTCATTCCAGAACTTGACTTTTTATCAGGAGTTACTACATCAGAAGGAAAATACAAAGAAAAATTTAAACCTGTGTATATAAATATTTATTAGAGTTTTGGAACTCCAAGGACCATTATTATTAACCACTGTAATAACTTTGAATATCAAGGCCTTCTGATTAACTATTGCTTAGTTCTTACAAAATTTAGTTAATTCTGCTTTTTCGATCTAGTTATATATCAAAAAAACCCTGAAGTAAATAATTTAAAATTAGAATTTCACAGGCAATAAATTAGAAAAAATATGGTTGTTTTTTTTTTTTTTACTTTACACTTACTAATAGCTGAAATATATGTTGTACGCAAAAGATAACAGTATGAATAAGCTATTGATTATAATTGTATCAGTATATAATAATAGCTTCTTTCATCACATGCCTATTAACTGTATTATTCAATTCAGAGATTGTAAAAGTTTTGCAAAAGGCAGGCTTTTCTAAATATTTTATTGATAAATATTTTCCCTCTTCAGTTCTTCTTAACTGGTTCACCTGATCTGTAAATTAAGATAGTTTTCTTAAATTTTATTTTTAGGAAGAAAAATGGCAGCTATTGATCAAAGTCTGTTAAAATTTGTAAAATATGTTTTAGTTATTATTGCTGTAATCCAGTAATCAAGAAACAATTATTGGGAGTTTGTCTGTTAACAGAGGTCCCTTTGGTGTGGAATATCCCTTTGGTCAGTTAGGAGCAGCTGTGCCAGCTGTGTCCCCTCCCAGCTCCTTGTGCACACCAAGACTCCTTGGTGGGGTAGGGTGAGAAGCAGAAAAGGCCTCGAGGCTGTGCAAGCCCTGCTCAGCAACAGCTGGAACACCCCTGTGCTACCAACACTGTTTAGAGCACAAATCCAAAACATAGCCCCACACCAGGTTAACCCTGCCACAGCCCCAACCAGCACAAATTCTTCTGTGTGTCTTACCTGTACAAAAGGTTATTTGTTTTTTGTGGGTTGCTGTCTTTTCCTTTTTCATTACTTTCCTTGTTGATGACAGTGCACCTAGATAGTGTAATTTTTTGGACTACCAAGAGGAGTATTTCAATAGTGTGGAAAATACCAGTCATGGTAACTTAGAGGCTTCAGCATCAGATGATTCTATGTTCACTGCTATCATATAATATATTTCAACAACTAAGACAGAAGTGACTATAAGAATACAGGTAAGAAAGAATTCTCAAAGGAAATCTGTCTCCACAACAATCTCTACAATCTAGTTTACCACCTTAAAAATCACCCCATCTGCTCAGCACAATCTATCTTAATTTGTCACTTGATTAATAACATCAAGGCATTGCTGTGGTAAAATACCATGCAGTCTGAGAGAAAAACAACAACTGTAGGATTTTAGTAATTATAGTTTAATTTTAACATTTTCTTTACAGAGAGTGAAGGTGGAGAGTGCTTTTTATAAATTATATTAATAAGAATGATTGACTGGATTATAAATATATTTTAAAATTTATTAATATAGGTACACAAAATGATATACAGCTGAATAATGCACTGTCAATGCTGAATTTTTTTAAACAGTTAATTAATGTACCCACTTTTTTCCCTCTTAGACTAAAATGGTATTAAAAAAACTGCTTAACAAGGTCTGTGTGTAATCAACATACCACAATAGATATTTCTAGATATTTCTTGTAGTGGAATAAACCTAAAACACACTGTCAAATTTGATTTTACTGAAATCTGCTCATTCTTTAAATCCAGATAAAGAGTAACCTTTTTTTTTTTAACACAATTATTGTTTGAAGGTAAATGTTTTGCGCTTTCTTTGCTGGAGAGGAATAATTCTATTATATATAGTTAATTGATTGACCTTTGAAGAACTTCTAAAAATCCATTTCAATAAATCATTTCCATTAAAATTTATGCTTACTTGATCTTTTTTCACTATATATGTTACTGTTCTAGTTCACCTTTGCTATGTAAGAACAGAGTTGAAACTTGTTCTGAGTACATCCTGACATCTATCAAAGTTTTATTTTTTACTCTTATACTAAGCTTTCCCCCCTCCTCTTCTCATGTTGTTTTTCTTTCCTTAGAAACAAAAAAGTTTCTCAACTTCCTCTGCTCAAAATATTCCCAGGATTTGAAGTTATTTGAATGAATGGATGTTTGGGTACACAGAGGTGGGAATATCACTCTAAAAGCCACCAATTAAGTTTGAATCTAGAAATTAAATATTTCTTAGTGTCACAATTAGGAAATAAGAAAAAGAGGTAATGAAAGGAAGTATAATACTGTCTTGATAAATATATACAAGTATATGTGCATGTGCAAATATTCTGCACCGAATAAAAGTCACAAACAAACCCAAAAGCATTTCTAAGATTCCAAACTATGGGAGACAAAACCAAGCAGATGTCTGTGCAGGTGATTTTACTGTGCATGAACTTCATGGACAACTAATTCCTATCATTGCAGGAGCTAATTTTCCACTCCAGGATTTTTCCTTCCAAAACTAGTCTAATGGGCATATAGCCCAAGAAAACACAAGATAATATTTGTCATTATTTTTATGGACTCAAGATGTTATACTATGCATGAAAATAAATACCTGGTGTAAATGAGTAAATAATCCAATCAAGTTGGTCAAATAACATGACCAGTAACAGGATTTTCCCTATTTAATGATTATCCAAGGGCTTACTATCAGTTGTACAAAAAACATTCTGATGTAGTAAGTATTTTGTTGTCAAAAAACTTCCAAAACCAAAAATGCTATCTCTGGGATTATCAACAAAGGAAGTATTGTGTTACAGCAAAACAAATCTAATTGTTCTATCAATTGAAATGAATCACTTAGGGAAGAAAGAATATGTTTAGTTCTGTGTGGGTTTTCTTTGGATTGTTTGTTTTTAACAGATTTAAAGCACTCAGTTCTTCTTTCTAAACCAGTCTGTTAAAATTAGAAGTTCCCAAAAACTTGCTAGTTCTCAAATGCTTGATCATTTAGAACATAATTCAGGAAAACCCTGGAATTAAAAAAAAAAAAAAAAAAGAAAACAAAAAACCCAAACAAACAACAACCAAAACAAACAAACACACAAACAAAAACAAAACAAAAGCAACCAGAATTAACTAAGGTATTTTATTTCTCACTTGGTCTTGCACTGCCATCTTAGCCATTGCAATACTTCTCATGGAAACTCTCCTGACTTGTGCAGTTTGATGTAGGTAATGTATTGCAGCTCCTTCTTATGGGTTTGAAAAAGCTATGGTGAATTTGGACATTTGTGAGTGATAAAAATAGAAATGAGATTTTCCTATTATTGAACAGTCAAGTTGCAAATCTAAAAATAGGATAAGAGAGTATTTCCCTACTATTATTTCTTCCGTAAATACATGGTTACTTTATAATGACATGATCTAAATCACTTACCTAAATACATAGATAAAGTATTGACTTTATCTACTACACTAATACATAGCAATATCTAGAAATATCACTCTGTATCAACATTTTCAAAATGTAACAATGAATTCTAACACTAATAAATTAATATTAAAATTAAAGCACCATGAAAATAACAGAAAATTATTCCATGTAATCCAGAAGTCATTTCTGGGCATAAAATATCTATCACCATTTAGTTTATTTTCATGCACCTCTCCTATAAGTTTCAAAAAGAAGATATTGGGAGTTTGTCTGTGCTTAATGTGAAGCACTAACAGAGAATGTCAGAGGGAAAAAAATCTGAAGATACTGAAAGGAACATCTGAGGGAACAATTTCTTCTATCTTCAAGTTATTTCATGTTTAAAAAAAGTAGATGAGAAACGCTGTTCAAAAGAGTTATTTATGATACTGAATCTGGGTGGAAAGATGTGTGAAAAGCAGCATTACTCTTTGAGATGCAATACCTTTTAAACTGTTTGGAAATTTTGCCTGAAAATTATTGAGTCTTGCCCTAGCTCACCTACAGATTAGTTGTACCTCAAGGATGTTATACAAGGCAAATGAATTGGCTGCTTCTAACTTACTTTGCAGTCCCTGTCACCTCCTTTCTTCCTGAAAAAAATGTTTTTTCTTAAAATATTTTTATTTTTTTCTCAGCCTCTGGTGAAGTATCTATTTTTTTTCACAGAATGTTTCCCTTTTTTTTATCTTATTTTTAAGGTTATTCTATTCTATTTTTTTTATTGTCTTCCCTTTTTTTGCTCATTATTTTAAGGTTATTCTAACTCTCCCCTTTCCTTTATATTTAATGCATTGAAACTATTTCTTTCATTCTCTTTATTACTTCTGGCATTTTCTTCATTATTCACACAACACACTGTTTGTTAGTTTTCTCATTTATTTCTTGCTCACAATATATTTATAGATCGAGGATACATACAACCATCAGTATAATATCAATTTTGTTTTGAACACCTCGTATTTCCCCTATGTCCTCTCTTTGTCTGTCTTTCATTTGGTTCAATCAATACTGTTCTCTGCTTGTTTTTTCTCCAAACTATTTTCTGATATCTTCATAAAATTTTCTTACAAATATTTTCTGATAGAATTTTCATAATCAGACTGCAAAATATGCCTGGGGAGGGATGTGAATGAATACAGAAAACAGCACATAAAATAAATTGTTAATGCGTAAGTATTAAAATAATCACCAGTCTGTGCATACAAGTACCTAGTAAGTTTGAAAGCTGTACTTTATAGCTCATCATTATTTTTTCTGTTTTTTTCTACAAATATTTTTTGTGTCCCAGAAATCTGCACCACTGTACAGCTAATCTCTATCTTCTAGTCTGTGAAAAAACCTTAGGTACTTAGGTTACATGCTTAGATCTACAACAAACCAGATTAATTCTTCCTTAGGGTTGTAATAAAAATTCTTCTGAGACCAAAAGATACAAGGTAGTATTTGCTGTAGGAAATAGCAGGGGACCTGACATTGCATAATTTCTAGAGAGGAAACCTCCCTGTATTGTATTTGAATATTCAAATATGTTGGCATATTACGTACTAATGGTAAATAAACCAGTAAATAATGGTTTAAGTTCAAAAGTATGTGGACCTTTTAAAAACAATAGTAAAACCACACAGAAATTCCACAGCTTTTAGTAATAAAGAGCTTTGGAAAGTTGAAATAAATGCCAGGACAGCCTGTGCAATTTCTATCACTCAAAGTCTTTGAGAACCAGTTTGACTCATATCCGTCAGGCTTGACATTAGTGTAAATAGTCCCACCGTAGGGCAGAGGGATGGACTTAAAGACCTCCTGACATCCCTACATCCTCCTCATTCTGTAATTAGATTCCCAGAGATCTGCTGACATGCTCAGATTTTACTGAGTCCAGTTAAAACCAGCAGCATAGGAGGAATTTGTTGCATTGTCACAGATTATTACTAAGAATGCTAATTAAATAAAATTGATGGGGCATAGGTTCTAAGTTAATCTATATAAGTGCACATTACAATGTCTTGCTGAAGCTTAGGTATTTTATAATCAAATGTTTATATCCATTAGATCAGAAGGAGAACAGACATGAAAGTACTTTTTTCACATAATGAATATTACATTCCCCTGTGAGAGAAAAATATGGAATCCGTGTTCCATGATTTCTTTCTGAGCCCCCTGTCTTATTCCTTGGTGACTGACAAATGGTAATACAGAGGGGTTACATCTACCAGAGTGAACCAGTCTGTATAAAGGAGCATTCCAAATATCTGCTTCTTTATACAGTCAAATTGTTCAGAGTGGCCCTAGGGCAGTATATGGATGAGCAAGATAGAGCTTTCCCAAACAAATTCTGAGTAAGGTCATAGCTTGGGATCAGTCCCAAAATTGAATTTGAACATTATCCAGGCTGTAAAACCCAAACTTTCAACCACTCTCAGCTTCAGCTCTGAAAGCTTCCTTCCTCCATCAATTATATAGTGTTAATGAAATGAAATGAAAGTGAGATTAAAGCTCAGAATTCAGACAAAAGTAGGAAAAAATTGCAGCACAAAAAAGTTCACACAGTGAATATATCTCTCAAATGTGCCTAATGGTAGAAGATGCCTCCATTATCAAAATATTAATTGCTTCATGTCTATGTTTACGGTTTGCTTTTGTTGAAATGGAGATATATATGAATGATGTGGGGGCCAAGTCTTATTAACCCACAATGGGGTTCAGAAACTGAAAATAAATCTATATGTACATGAGGGAGCTGGTGTAAACATGTTCTGGGGTTGAACTCCAAGCCTTTTACAGGCAAAAGGGAACTTATTAGACACATGAAAACACGACACCCCCACCTTGGTCATGCAGCTGATATTTGAACAGTGTAACAGTCAATATTATCTGATTATTTTGGGAAAGCTCCACTAACAGTATGGTAACTGCTACATGAGACATCCTTGTGTGTCTCCCTTTCCTATGGTTCCATTCTCACCCAGTGAAAGTTCTTCTGAATCCCGAAGACTTATTTTCCCTTAAGCATGATTGGGGGTGCCAGGTTGCAACTAATTAGCACCATCCTGTGGGTTTTTTTGCTAGAAGTATGTAATATTCATAGAGGAGAATTCTTTTGGTTATGTCAGATTTTATCACACACTGTTAATTATGTTTTCTTTTACCAGTCTGTTTCCTCCTTTTTGGTTACCTGCTAAAGTCTTACAGCTGCATAACAGCCTCCCAGCCTTAGTTGACAGAAAGGGCTTTGTTATGAAGCAACTGCCCGGGGGCATCAGATATTTTCCAAATGTGGTTTTCCCAAGGCTTCATTTCCAATAGTCAAGCACTAGGCAATTGTACACTAGGGACTTTTTACAAGTATAAATCAGCTCTGTCCAGGGAAAGACCAAAAATGTAAAGTGAGCCTCAGCACTGTCAAATCAGTAAAACATATGGGATATTATTCTAGCTGAGCTTTTACACATCATTTGAGTCTTATATTAGAGTTTTAGCAACTCTTATGTTAAAATTAAATAGTAATAATTGTTGTGGTAATCCTTGCTGTTAGAGAATAGAAAGATCATTGACATTTTTAACTGTGAAGTTAAGTAGTTTCCAAGGGGCTTCTCTGGTTAAAGAGTGTATGTCTGAGGTACCCTCATCCCTCATGTCAAATCTGGTGCAGTGTAGTGGACAAAAAAGCATGCAAGATTCATGTGGCCTTGACCTGAAAAAAACAGGAAAACCAAAAAACAGTCTTAGAATTTACCAAAGTCATATAGGAATGGGGGAGTTCTGGCTTCTCTCCTTTATTCCCAGCCTTACACATTTTTATTCATGCAATGATTTTTTAATGGAAAATGCAGAATTAATCTGGAACACAAACTCTGCTGTATAAAAGATGAAGGCTCTACCAATACTGAGCATTAGAAAATAGAGAAACTGCTTTTCTTAAATCATCTCATCCTGATCTTCTGTGTCAGGTGTTCTCTGTATGCTTTAATGTGGGAAGTTAAGACTGTGTTGCTGTGTAAAAGAAAAGCAGACACTAGTTCTTGTCCCTGAGACCAGGGTATGTAAATTGCCTTCTGTGTACACTGCTTGTGACAAAGCTGAGGTTATGACCTGCCCTACCTCACCTAGACATTAGTCATACCTCAGGAATGGTATACAAACCAGATTTGTTTTAGACAAAGACATCATAAGCAATCCAAACCACAGCTATGGAATTCAGTAATATCTAAACAGTGAGGATAGTCAAGATGGAAGTACTTTAATTAATTTCTTGTAATTTTTGCTCTTGTAGAACATGTCTATTTTGCAATGAACCAGCTTAGCTTACTAGAGTGGGAATTTAATACCTCATCCTATGTCAAAAACAAATTTGTAGACTCACAGGAAATATTTAGAAGTTTTTGGCACTTTTGTACATTTAAACAGTTCTACTTCTCTTTTTTTAAAAAAAAATATATTTAGTAGCTACATCTAAAAAACCCATCATATAGTATTAAAGCCTGCATTTAGTAGTAGAAACTCTCCACTGTGTCTGCTGTAATTTTTTTCCTTTTATATATATGTGTGTTGTAACTGGCCTAATTATCATAAAGATGCTCTTTATTCTCTCTTCCAACAATCTTTGACCCAAGAGAAAAGTTTAGGGTTCAAAAGAAAGTCTACTCTCTAAAATTTTCATATGCATATTTCTAATGTAAGAAATAAATAAAATAAATAGAACTAAATGAATAGTTTAATAGGAAGCAAAATCAAGTTTTTAATTCATGAGATAAGGAAATATCTTTGCAGCTTAAGGCTTTCTTGGTATGATATTTTTGAGTGTATCGTCACATTGGGATTGACATAAATAAAAAATAAAGTTCACCAGTTCAATGCAAGATTTTTTAAAAGGACCATTTGACAAATGCAATTATGAGTAATAAATACATTTAAACATTATTGAGACTTTCACTAATCAACACAATTCAAAATTATACTGAATTATGTGCAGCTTTTAAGATCAGAAATTGCTAGCACATAATCAACACAATTCAAAATTATTTTGAATTATTTGCTGTTTTAAGATCAGAAATTGCTAACTCATATAAAGAGAGTTCACTGCTGTATTGTTACAGCACAAATGGGATTTATTTAATAATTTCCTGAGTGTTAACATTGCTTGATGTGATGATGCATTGTATTGCCTTAAAAAAAAATTTCCATTTTTTCACTTCATATAAAAATTGGAATACTTCTTCCCTTCTCTGGTCAATTATTATTTTTGGATTTAAATTTATCAAAGGGGAAGAAAATATTTCAACTGAATATCAGTTTTTGCTAAAATAATTTCATAATTTCTTTTAACAGAATTTAGTTTTCTAATTAGAAGTATATAATGCCAGGTAATGTGTTTTAAGTTATCTTCACAGGGCTTACCAACAAGACACCAGATCTACAGAAAATCTGCATGTTCCTGTAGCAGCATTGGAATCCAGATGTGATCTGCTCACTTATTCTCCTACCAGTCCAGTCAGGGAGAAAATAATTGCCATAGAGAAAGAACAAAAATGTATGGAGAAACATTTTCAATTTAACATGAATTCAACTTGATCACCTCAAGCTAAACCTACTGCTAAGATAAATATGTGACCTCTCATTTTGAAAAACAAAGGCAAGAAAAGTTCTGTGTGGATGCTGGTTTTGGAAATGAAGAAACTAAGGAGAATACCTTAGTTTGATATCTTGACATCTGTCTTGGTTTAACCCCAACCAGCAACCAAGAAACACACAGACACTTGCTCTCTGCCCCACCTGAGGGTTTGAGAGGAGAACCAGGAGAATAAAATCCAGAAAACCCATGGGTTGAGGTAATGTCAGCTCAATAGCGAAAACAAAAGTTGTGTGCACAAGCAAAGCAAAATAAGGAATTAATTCACTACTTCCCAGGGGCAGCAGGGGTTCAGCCATCTCCAAGAGAGCATGGTCCCATCATGCATAGCAATGACTGAGGAAAACAAGAATGATCACTCCAAACATCCCCTTCTACCTCCTTATTTTCCTCTACATAATGAGTATGACACCGTAACGTCATATCCCTTTGGTCAGTTTGGGTCATGTGTCCTGGCTGTGTCCCCTCCCAGCCTCCCACACACCCAGGTTCCTTGCCAGAGTGGCAGTTCAAAATTCAAAAAACAGAAAAGGTCTTGGCTCTGTGCAAGCCCTGCTAGCAATGACAAAAATATTTCATTATCAACCCCATGTTCAGCACAAATCTAAAATACAGCCCCATACCAGCCACTGAGAAGGAAGTTAACTTTGCCCCAGATGAAAGCAGCACAACTTTTTATTCAATAACTCAGAGCTGTCCTACAAATGCCTCAGAACAGCACATGACAAAGTATCATAGGGAGTAGTTATTGTAAGAGTGGCCTTTGTTTTTTGTTTTTCCTTATCAAATTTTCTTTAAGTTTAAAATACATTCCTAGTAATGCAACATGGAACACTGCAGTGTATTTAGGATCTGGAAGGGCTGAGTTTATAGCAAATGCCCACAAAACAAAATGCATAGTTACAAATATCTTCAATTAATTAAAACAACTGAATACAAGAGTTTAATCTCCTGGTGAGTGTAAGTTTCTACTCAAGAGGTAATTTTAAAAATCTAATAATGTTACCTCGATGTTACACTTTTCTCTTCCCTGCTTTGCCCTTGTGACAATTCCCTTTCTTCCCTTTTTTCCTTGATAAAGCCCACCCAGAAAACAAATGTAAGAAAATACACTTTCAAATATTCATTAGAATTAGATATTTAATTTCACTAAAATTATCCCCCCCACAATTCTTCTTCTTCAATTTGAATATTTATTAAATAAATTTCTTCCAGACCCAATATCTTGGATGTCTATGTCATATAATATGTCAGCTGACTCTGCATTTGCTCTTACATATTGAAAAATATTTTCCAACAGAGCAATAAAAATGTTCTTTGAAGATCCAGAGAGAAATTATGAATAAATATTGATACATTCACACTTGGCTCATAGCTAAAAATACTCTTTTGAAACCAGCAGCTCAGGAAAAAAATCACTACTGACCTTCAATTTCCTTCCTGAATCTGTTCTGTGGGGGTTTTTACTTGCTTTAAGTTTAGATTATGTCACTTATAGGCACAAAATTTGTATTGTTTTCCTACAGTTTATTACAAAAGGCAAACTTACAATGTGTCTTTTTTCAGTGACAAAAAGAGCATTTTTCAGTTAGCATTTTTCAGTGACAAAGAAGATCTGTAAAAATAATACTCTCAAATGAAAAGCTATAGTAAGTAGGGGCGGGAAAATGGCATCATCCTTCTCCTTTAATAATTTTTAATTTAATTTATAATATTAGATGGACACTCATAAAATACTCTCTGCAATTCTGACGGTTTAACAAAAGAGGTCTTAAAACTAAAAATTATTCACAAACAGGTTGAGTTATTTGAAGTCTGAAAATGTACATCAATTATCAAAACTAAGGAAACTGTAGCTATTAATTTAGAATCAAGATTAAATATTTATACAAATGTTTCAGATGAAGTAGAAACAATGATTAATTTCAGAAATTATATTTACTTGTTCACCTGTGTTATAAAAAGGATTAGCAGCTTCTAACAGTCGCATCTGGCTGTAAACCTATGAATTAAGCAGCAGATACCTTTTAAATCTCCTTCAAATATTATAAGTATGGATCAACTAGCTACATACCTGCTATATGAACACAATATGTATGCACACAATATCACACAAGAAACCAGGATCCTCCACTTGCTAATGTAATACAGATCATTCGTTCAGCACTGAATTCCAAAGTTCTTACTACCTCAATGCTCAGATTCGTTCTGGCTCTGGACACTCAACTTTGACTGCAGGTTTAATAAATATTTTAGTCTGTTTCACCTGCAACCTGGCATCAGAAGGATCCAGCCCCAACCTTGTGTACTCAATCAACTGAGTAACTGTCTAGAGATGCCTCACTCTATACTGGTGGTAGAGAAAAGATCTAGTAATTACAATTCTACTCAACACACAAGAAATACAGGAAAACATTAGGAGACTACACCTAAGAAATGCTATTGAAAAAATTTTGTACAGTGTGATTTAACTAGAAACAGTAAAAAATGTGTATTTCATTGTATCTTGTAATAAAATGATGTCTCATTTTAGTGACACTGTATAAACTTTTTTTTTTACATAATTATCTAGCCAAGTAGAGACCCCTTGCAAAAATCTGACAGCTATCACATTTTTATTTCACACCTCTCACTGAGTTATGAAGGGAGGGTTAAAAAATCTTTTGTGTTTTGAGAGTCAAACTTTATCTGACTTATTTGTTGTTGGTAATAAAATGAAGAAGATTGACTAGACCTGTAGATTTAATTAAACAATAATGATCTTTCCTAAGAATTCTAATACTCATGAAGAAATAGTGGATATATAAAATTGTTTTTAGATTCCTATCTTATTGAACTTCAAGCAATGTCATAAGCTTTCACTTTTAAAAGTAAGACTTTTAAATGTTTTAAATTTTCATGATTTACTGACTAAAGCTTCTTTTATAAATGCTCTCAAAATACAAAGGTATTTTGCTACACTGCCTAGAAATGTCAGGAATCGGACTTTACAGAAGAGACAGGCAATGTACAGATTTAATAGACCATTCATAAGTATCCCAATACAACCCTCTTTGATGGACTGACTTCTTGTATGGACAGAAAAAAGAATTCCGAATACACCTAATATACAGAGTTTAATTTTCATTGACAATGTATGCTACAATTTCAACCAGGAAAACACAGATCTTCTGGGAAAGAGAGATTCAATAAGACGGGATGTGTTTGAATACACACCTACTACTGCTACTTAATGATTTCTGCATTAAAATAAATATTTTAACACTGTATATTAATCCAGAATCAAGTTTCATTAAAATCTGATATTATTATTTTGATCATTGTTCTTGGCACCCTTTCTTCTCATGTTGTTACATTATTAATTAAATAAATTAAATCAAGCACTTACATAGTAAGGCAAAATTCAGAGAGAAAATGTGCTCTCAGACCTACAAGTTCCAAATTCTTATATCACCCAACTTTGAAAGAAATGAACACATGGCTAGGACTTTAGAAGTCCTAATTCTGAGATGTTGATGCCTTTGTCGGCAGTTACCCCCCTTCTTCCTTTACATCTCTCAAAGCTAATTTCAGAAGGATAAGTTAAGATCTCTGAACTGCTTTGAATTCAGCCCATAGGAATCTATTATGTTTTTTGAGCTGAATATACCTGCCAGCACAGCAGTACTTAGCAGATTCCAGGACAAAGATATATTTTTTCTGTTTCTATTTATTTTGCTCATTCAAAAGTCTTTTCATTTTGAAGATGAAATGATAGTGATTTATCACAGATTACAATCTTTACTAAGTAAAAGATAAGACACACTTCTGAACTAACTTGACAACATGTTTCTTTGTCCTTACCTACATACCTAGGGATAATATCTAAGGAGTGAAATTTCTGGCACTGGCAAATGAAAAACTTTTGGGAATAAAATTTAAACCTAATTAAGTCTGAAAATAGGACAATTTGAACTTCTATTACTGAATATAGTTAATTAAAACACAAGAACACATAAAATCACTGCCATTTCAGAACACTGAAGTGTATGATTAAAACTTAGTAAGCTGCTTGGGTTTTATAGATGATGCAATATAAATGACAAATCTAATGCATTCCTTTGTGTGCAGAAAATAGACCCACACTCAATGTACTAGCACAAAATAACGCCCACTAGACAAAATAATAATGAACTCTCTAAAACAATTTAGAACAGTCAATTACATATTCATGGCTATACTATCAAAGTGAAATAGTTGATAATAATGGAGGTATTTTATCAGTGATCACTGTAATTTGTTTTCCCATCATTTGTTCAGTTTATCATGCAAAATGACTTGTTTTGATTAGGTCTAATTAAAATTGCAAGAGAGGAAGCAGATTGTTTAACTTTTGTTATTTATATAGTACATTCTGTTATGCAGTTTCACTTAATGAAGGAGTACAAAAGCTGTTGGATAACAAAATAAAGGGTTTATACTGGTAAGTGTAAAAAGATCTGAGACTGTAGACAACAGTGGACAACACTAAGTTTGAACAGTTTCTATAGTCCACTGAATTGACAGCCCCATGAAAGGGGACATTGAAATTTTATTGAAATTATATTTAACTTGTTGCAAAGAGAGGTTGATAGAGTTAATAAAAAAGAAGTATCATGCTTGCCTGCTTCGTGATTTGAATATAATCTTTGTTTATTTGGAAGCCTTTGTTGGTCATTTTATTTCCCATATCTCACCAATTTGATGAAAAGACTATGGGAGGGTGTGACAAATACTATGTTAAGGCCTAGGCATACACAAGCATTCCTCTAATCCACCATATTTAGGAGATGGATGAATGGAATAGGATGAATGGGTTAAAAATAGGAAATTGCTATAGCTGAATGACAGAATTTCAGATATCATTTTGGTGTGGACTATTCAGGAGGAGGGGTGGGGTGGGAAGATAAAAGATCATTTGCTCCTCAGGGACTGGTTTGTTTTTTGTTTTTCTTTCAGAATTGCAGAAGAGAAGAGCTGAAGAAAAAATTAAATAAAAAAACAATGTCAATAATGGTTGTCTTTCAACCATGAAGGAAGCCTAATATTTTTACAAAGAAATCAAAATAAGGTCCAGTTTTTTCACTGTTTCCTTTACATTACAAAAAATCCCCTACATTTTCTACAACCGCTGTTACAGGACATGTTTGTAAGCAATGTTTAAGCATTTGCAAGGAGAGATTAATAAGAAATTAACTAAGTTTGAACTGTCTTGTGCTAGGTCAATACTGAATGTCAGCATATGTTACAGTGCATATAATTAATCAGAAAGTTATCTGATCTTAAAAGTAACATAAAACCAGGATATGTGAGCAGAAAAAAAAGAAGTCATGTTTTTCATATCTCAGACCTCCTTACAGTTTGTCTGTAGTTTATCCAGAGTTTGTCTGTATTGTCAAAGTTAAGAAAGTATGCTTTTACAAATAGTTTAAGAACTTCGATAGTCTTACAAAACTAAATATTCTTTAGAAAAACTACATTTCAAAAAGGGAAAAAATCACCTTAGTTTTGAAAAACAAAAGTGGGGTACAGCTCTCCTAGATTCACAGCATAAACCTCTTTATAGAACATTATGGCATGACAAATTCAGTGATTAAATACAACAAAATTAAACAATCTCAAAGTACCTACAGAAGGAACAGTTTGAGATTAATTTATTTATCAGCAAAGTTATTAATGGCACATAGGTATGGCATATCATCAGATGCAAGATTAAGAACTTTGATATATGTTGATTCTGACAGGGAAAAGGAAAGACCTTTACTATAAATTTTAGAAAAGGATTTGAAATTTCATCAGAAAACACTTAGCAACAACTTCTAGCATATCTGTAGTAGAACTATTAAGCAGCCATAAACGCTTCTCTCAGTCTTGCTTTACAGATTTAAATGACTTTCTTGGCCAGCCCAAAATCTCTGTTGATCCCTTTCCTGGTGCTTCAGCAGCTCAGCTTTGAGTCAGTTCACTGTTTCAGGCGAGTGCTCCTTACCTCTCCTCAGGAGCCTTCCGTTTTTCATTTCTACTGCTAGCTCTATGCTTGGTGTTTTCCTCATTTCCTTCCTATTCCCAGTTGTTACACAACCCTTTTTTTTTTTTTTTTTTTTTTTTTTTTTTTTTTTTTTTTTTTTCCCAGATGGTCATTTTCAGCTGTGTTTGCAAAAGGAACCACTTTTCCCTCCTCCAGCAAGTCCAAGCAGACTGCAGCAGTTGGGGCAAGGCAGGCATTCCCTGTTCTACTCTGCTGCCTCATCACAGTCCTTTCCAAGAAAACTGGTAGTGAACAAATTAAATTAGTCTGTCTCATATCTGCAGTTTAATTCCCTTTAGATAGTGAATAGAAGTAGCAGAGGGTCCCCTATATTCTAGCTGTGTGCTCTGATCACTGAGTCTAAATGCTAAAGGGAGGAGACAATGGTTTCATTAAAAATGACTGCTTTCAGTCCCTCCTGTTGTAAAGCTCAGAACTTCAAAGGGAGGAATTCCCTGCAACAAAAATACCTCATTTTCCTAGTGAATATGGTTTCAAACTTCTGTCACCCCCCTTAGGACTAGCTAATGCAGTAAGTTTAAGGAAAAAAGAAAATGTTGGAAACTGGAAATTTATCACACCTAACTAATTTTAACTCCATCATACTATCTACTAAGTAACTTAGTCTCAATCAGTAGATTTCAATAAACAACATACACTTGACTGAAATAAATGTCATATACACGTTACTGTACAGATGTAAAATAGATCAGAAGATGAACCATACAGTGGAAAATCAGGCACGCTAAGGAATAGACAAGATGGGCTAAGCTTACATAGCAAATAGAATATCTAGAATTTATAGCTTTTAGGATGCCAGACTACAACTAAGAGCCAATATCTTTAGTTATTTATTTGCCTTCATGGGCCTAGTGAGATGTGCTATGAACAATGCCATGTACTGCATTCGTCCAGTCATCTGCCACAGCCAGCATCACTCCGTGAGAGGAAAGTCCTGCTTATCAAACACTATTTGCTTTTATGAGAAGGTAACCCACTCACTTGATTCAATCTTTTTGCATTTTAATAAAGCTTTCAGTACTGTCTCTCACAGTATCCTTAAGGACAAAATGCCCACTATTAACTGGATAAACATATAATAGATGGTGAGCAGCTGGCTCACAGGCAGGGCACAAATGATTATATTGAATTGGGTGACATCAGACTGGTGACCTATCACTTGTGGGGTTTGCAGGGCTCCAGATACCAAGCAAGTTCACAGACAATACAAAACTGAGAAGAGCTCTTGACTCCCTGGAGGGCAGTGAGGCCCTGCAGAGAGACCTCAGCAAATCACAGAACTGGGCAACCCCTGACCATATGAAGTCCAACAAGAGAAAGTGCCAGATCCTGAACCTTGGATGTAGCAGCTCTGGTTGTATGGACAGACTGGGAATGAGATGTTGGAAAGCAGCACTGTGAAAAGTGACCTGGGGGTCAGAATTTTGATTCCAAAAATAATATTTTCTAAATTAAATGTTCTATTAACTCTCATCTAGAAACATATCAGTGTTCATTCCAAACATCATCTGCAAGAAAAAGATTTAATATCCATTCTAATAACTTAATACAAGAACAGTTATATACATTCCCACTGACTTTCTAGTATTGATAGATTAATAAATACAGAGGGCACACACATGGGGCTGTACTCTCCTACTGTAATCTTAATTTGCTGGTGATGGATGTTCAGGGGTGAGCAATTGGCTTCTCCCCATGTCTTGAGAGTAGAATATCTGAACTCTCCAAATGTAAAAATCTCTCTTCATTTGTCTAGAAAATGAAAAATTTACTGTTTTTCTTTCCTTTAGCACTGAGTTGTTGTTTTCTCAACATCAGTTATACAAAGAGGCACCATACATGCAAATTCCTGAGACACCTACTTTTTAATATTTTCATGGTAGATCCTAAAGGAATGGAAACTTGATGTAATGTTGATAAGCATTACTTCATGTTAGTTAGCTGACTTTTAATACCACTTGGAAGCCACAATATGGTCCGTCATTACTTTAGTCACATACAAAATTCATAATAAAAAAAAAGAATATCTAGAGAAAGTGAAAAAAATCCTAAATCAACAAAGGCCAAGGCAGCAGTGAAGTGTGGAAGTTAATTTATTCTGTAGAGTTTTGGGCAGACTGGTTCAAATATGCACAGAGGTGTACTTGGAAACAGTAGAGAAAAAAAAAAAAGGCAGGGGGAATAGTACAATGGAATTTTAAATTATTCCTAGAAACCAACAAATTATTTTATTTGCCAAAGTTCTGAAAAACATTCAATCCAATTTACAACCTAGAAGGTTCTCGCTCATTTTATAGTTTCTTTTTTTTTTCTCCTATCTTTTTTTTTTTCCTTACTTTATTTTGAAATAATTATAAATCATAACTTTATTCCATTCTTCAGGAAGAGATCAGCAAGAAAGGGACAATCCTGCTTCTTAAAAAATTGACATTGACAAACTACTTTCAGCACTTATTCTCTTGGATATATCTTTGCCTCTTGGCTGTTTTCCCAAAGTGCTCGAAACAGCTGCTCCTTGTTTGAAGACCTTGCTGTATGTATTTATTTGAGGGAGTTTGTTACTTCAGTTGATTTTCCTCTGTGCTATAAGAGTGGAGGTTATGGGCAAGGTTTAGAAGAGTTTACAGTGGGCAATAGGTAGTATTCCCTATGCCCAGGACAAGGTACCTTTATCTGGTCCTTGAACTTTGCAAAAGATGTTTGGAGCCTGAGTTTCATAACTTGAAAGGAAGGGGAAAAAAGGAGCTGTGATAGGTTGTAATTAAATATTTTAAAAGGATGTTTCATCTGGAATGAATTGGGTAACATTCTAACTGCCTTGGTTACTCATTAGGTGATCTGCCATGCTCTGTTCTGTGATATCCTTCTGAGTAATCTTATTAAGACATTTATGCTGTACTGCTTTTAATCTTAGCAATCTGCTAGAAGTAGATTGCGTACTATTTAGTGGATGAGATTTTGAGTCTAAAAATACATTATTATCTTAAATGAAAGGAAAATGAGAACTTATTTTCTTATGTAATCATATATCTTTTAAATGCACCATTTCAACACTTAAATGTTAACATCTCTGCTGATAATTCTAATTTGAAACAGATGACTAATGCATCTAGTTTTATGAAGCTCTGATAATTACATATTAAGACTTATTGAAAAATTAAGTTCATTTTTTATAATTATAACTCTGAGGATTGGTTGTGGGGCCTCCCTCTTAGATACTTCACAATAGCTTAATTCCATGATTTCCACTTGGAAATATATACATAAATGGCTTTTTTTCCCCCTAAAGTCTCTAACTCAAAATTATAGTTCCTAGAATTACATTAAAAAACCCTTTTTTCCATATAATATGATGTTAATATAAATGACTTATTATCCATGTTATCTACTTACTAAATCTATATTTTTGTGGGGTTTTTTTTTTTGTTTTTTGTTTTTTTTTTGGGGGGGGGGGTGTGGTGGGGCTGTTAGAAAATTTTCTCCAATTGCTTTAATATTTTATGTAGGTTTGCCTTAGCTCATCTGTTACCATTTCCCAGATGTAATGCTAATTAACCTTCCCCTAATAATCCCTTTAGAAAATTCCCATTGTGGGCACTCATGGGTGGTAAAGTCTGGTTTATCATTCAACTCAATATAACTTTTTAATTTCATCCTTAATTTCATCTACCACCAAGGGACACTTCAAATTAAAATTATTAAACTGTCTGTCAATTAACAGGAATGTTTGAATAATTTGTCTTGCACCCAAACTGATAGGTATATGCTCTGATTAAATGATTGCTCTTCATGCTGGACCGATTCACCATGTTGGAACAGCTCATTTGTAAGTCAACACGCTTCAAGATCTTGTTCGTGGTGGGTGCCTGCTACAATAAGCACAGTGGTATCCAGTTTCTAGGTTAGTTCCATGGACACTTATTTCCGTGCTACTTGCATTGAGCTATCACACTCGTATTGGAACCTAGAAAGTGCAAGGGAATAGACTATAATTTTTGAGAGTTTTTTTCTCTCATCTCAAAAATGCAACTTGTCTCAGGTTTACCCTGTACTCATTTTGTCTTGAAAACATTCGGGTGACACTTTTAGTGCTTACTGTTACTACAGTATATGAAATAGATTATCAAAGGATCTTTACTTTTTTTTTATGCAAAACATAAACAAGAGGTAATAGGCTTTGTAATGTTCTTAAAAACCAAAGAAAATAGAAGGTTAGTCACAGATGTTTCATGCAGAAGAACATTCTACCAAAAATGCGGAATGGTGACAGGTTTCAAAATCATAATCTGATTTTGGTGTCACTGTGGCTTCACTGTAGTTTCAGTGTGTTTAAGTTACAGTGTAAGGAAAAAGATTTTAGGTGACTAAAACTGCAGCAGTTGCAGTACGTCCATTGCATAACAGGTTTTTTTTTTTTATTAATTTTCATCTGATGATTACTACGTCTTAGCTGGAAGTCGATGCTTGGCAAATAACACATGGTTGCAATGCAGATAGAATCACTGTGCATAAACAACTACTGCAGCAAAACTTAAAGTCAAACTTTTTTTTTTCATTTTTCTTTCCTGATGCCATATTCAAAACTATAGCTGCTCTGTATTTTAGAAGTTGATTTGTTCAACATATCCACAGACTTTGATTGTAAAATCAAATCAGCATTGCAATCCCCTGGTGTCTGACAGCAGAAAAATATCCAAAAAGCAATCAAAATGCTATCTTTATGTGTGCCAGTACTCAGATTCAAATATTAAAGAGGGAGAAGAGAATACTTAATCTGCGTCGATCTTGTCACAGAGGAAGACAAAGTGAAATACAAACTTCCTGTGATATATGTGAAAAAAAGGCTGGCAATTTGTTGATAGAAGTTGCTTAAAATATTTTTAGCAGCATAGTCAGCCTTACTAACAGCATTTGAACAGAGAAATATTTCTTTCTTCATATCCTGAGCTAATTTCCTCTGTGTTTTAAATTCATTTCTCAGTCATGATGGGTGTAAGAAGGGGTAAGCAATTTCTATTCCTGAAGTTCTATTTTAAGTCATACCTTCACATTCTGAACATGATACTCTCACAGCAGTGGAGGTCTCTTCCAAGGTCCGGTCTAACTGTTCTCCCACCAGAGTTACCAATTCCAGCCCACCCACTGTGCCCTAAAACTGGCACACAGCAACAGTTCCACCCCAGGCCTGACTTCTCCACAGTGCCAGGCCTCTGTGTAGCACTATTTCTCCCAAGGGGGTTTCTCTTTTCTCTATTTATTGTTTAATTTAGATGGTTGTATACCAGCAATGGCCTTGTTGCTTACATTGCACAGGTTGGGCTCTTTAACTTCCATGCACACAGCAGCAAGTCTTGTCTCCTGAAACTCCCAGACCCATAATCACTCCATCAACTGCCCAAGACTCCCTGGCCCCTCTGTTAACCAGCTCTTTCCATGGCCTCACCTTCAGAGACCTACTTTCCACTCCCTATCTCCCAGGTCAGGTTAAGTACTTTCTGGCTAGTCTGGGCTGCCCTGCACTAGCATTCACCCTCACTTGCTCAACCCCTCCTTCTGTAGTCACATCACTAACCCATGGCTCTGCCCCCAGGTCTGGACTCCCACTGCTGGCACTGAAACCCCCATACATGCTCACGGTCCCCAAACAGAGCTCCTCTTCCCCCCCCGCCACCCACCCACTCAGGAAAATAATTAGAAAAGGATTTTATAAGAGGATACAGCAGCTTGTGCTGATCAGGTGCAGGCATATCCAGTTTTACCCCGCTCCCAACTGTTTACAGACAGCTGCGCCCCTTTATTACCTTATCCCTCCATTTCCTCATGCTTGTTTCTCCCCAGATACCCTCGGTATGACCCCTTGCCTTCCTTTGATTCCTCCCCTCCAAAATAAACCTTGTGCAAAGGTAATTTAGATTGACAGCATAAGCACTTAGTATGTGCTTAAATTGCATGTATAGAGAGAGACAGAACCCCCAATACAATTTATTTAATTTATTCTGAGAGGACAATAGAAATGGATAAGTGTGGTTTTGAAGGGAAGTAGAGAGAGGCAGATCCCAAAGTCATTAGCATGAAATCCTCCACAAGTGAAGGCATTTACATGCAACCCTATGCATGAGTCAAAGATCTTGTATGAATCATTAAGACCTATGCATGAATCATTAAGAACTTCTTCTTAATGTCCAACCTAAAGCTCCACTGGCACAGCTTGAGACTGTGTCCTCTTACCTTCTCTTCCTGGGAGAACAGGCTAACCCCCAGGTGCCTACACCCTCCTTTCAGGCAGTTGTAGAGAGTGATCCAGAGCCTCTTTCTGTCCATGCTAAACAATCCCAGCTTGTAGCCATGATATTTTATGAAAAATCCTTTGTTAGGATTTTTCCCTCCTGAGTAGCTGAGGGCTTTCAGGAAAGAAATGTAAACAATAACTATCTGCTGCTGTGAAATGCAACAGGTGCATCTGTGATTGGTGCATGTTGGTTGTTTCTAATTAAGAGCCAATCACAGATGCAGCTGCGTCGGACTCTGAGAGTCACAAGATTTTGTTATGCATTCTATTCTTGTTCTTTCTAGCCTTCTGATCAATCTTTTTTTCTCTATTCTTTTAGCATAGTTTTAATGTAGTATTTTAATATAATATATATCATAATATAATAAAACAGCCTTCTGAAAACATGGAGTCCAGACTCCACACATGGGGTGTTTCCAACACCAGCTCCCACAGCAACTTCTCATAGGTTTTGTGTTCCAGACACTTCACCACCCTTGTTGCCCTTGTTTGGATGTGCTCCAGCATCTCAGCATCTTTCCTAAACTGAGGGGGCTGAGAACTGGACATGGTACTCAAGGTGTGGTCTCACCAGTGCCAAGTACAGGGGAAGAATTACTTCCTCAGTCCTGCTGGCCATGTTATTGTTGATACAGGCCCAGTTGCCAATGGTCTTCTTGACCATGTGGGCACACGCTGGCCTGTGTTCAGCCTGCCGTCAGTACCCCCAGGGCCTTTTCTTCCTTGTCACTGTCCAGCCACTCTGTCCCCAGCCCATAGTGCTGTGTGGGGTTGTCATGGCCAAAATGCAGGACCCAGTGCTTTATCTCTTTAAACCCCATATCATACCCCTGCTTTTTAAGAAGAAACTGAATGAAGATGTTGTACTGCGGTTGGGTTCTTCTTATCTTACATTCTTGGTTGACAGGAAGACCTACCTTAGGCATCCATCACAAGAAACAGAACATACATGCCTGATTTGCTTTGCCAGTTGAGATATCAGGAATGATAATACCCACCTAGAGTTAAAGAAGCATGTCACAGGTTCACTTCCTCACTTTAAATACCATCAGCTGCTGACAATCTTTTGAAAGATATTCTTTGCCTTGCCTTGCCTTGCCTTGCCTTGATTTGGAGCTCACACCTTCTACAGCAAGAACTACGGGAGGGAATGAAGTATTATGACAAAAGGGCAGGTTCCCAAAGTTCTCACTAAGACTGATTCAATTTTCACAGTAGGCAATTTTTCTTCTCAGTCTTCCATCCATTTAGAGGCCTTTTGCTCTGTGTTATATCAGACTATTTTCTTCTTGTTGGCTCCCAGACAAATTTTGAAAATTGTAAAGTTTGAAAGCTTCAGTTGGAAAAAAAAAAGAGCTAGGGGCATAGTTTGAGGGAAACCAAATGGTGTTAAACCTTCACTCCGTATGATATTCTCAGGATTTCAACTATAACAGATTGTCAATAGCCACTTGATCTCTAGGGGACTGTTACTGAGGCCAAAGCAAAAACAGACAAGTGTCAGTGACTGTACTCTACAAGTTCATCCTTCACTAGTAATGTCAAAAATCAGATACACTTGGCTATACCTGTATTTTAGCCTTGAATCAGCAGACTGTTCTGTAGCAACCTGAAAGGTATTACAGAAGATGCCCTGCATTGCTATCTTTGGGTTTTTTCTCCTCAGGGCTAAACTATGTGGTTTTCTGATACTGGAGTGCCCCCTCCAACCATTAGGTATCAGTCTGGTGTCAGATATTTTGACACAAAGACTCAAAGCATCTTTTCATTGTTAAACTGGCTAAATACTAGATTTGAGTACATAGGGAGATTTTACTGAGAAACCCTTGAAAAAAACAGCTGAGTGTACTTTTGGCAAGACTGTCTCTGTTGTTCTGCACTGCTCACCTCCAAAACAACTTTCCCAATTGGAGAAACAACACGTGTACCAAGTTCAGTCACAAATCAAACCAGTATGTGAGCAATATGGAAAATTGAAGGCCAAACTTGAATAAGTACTTAAAACAGCATAAAAAACATAGTTTAGCCCTGGCCTGGTAGACTCTAGACTTAGTTTGTCTTTTATTTCATCACATGACCTTACACACTGTGCTATCAGATCTTTTGGTACATAAAAGGTTTTAAGGGCACAATTTGGTTTTTTTAACAGAGATTTGGAATATTTTATGGTTCTGGTGTTTTTTTGGTTTTTTTTTGCAAGTGTCCCAGATAATGTGTCACCACATTTTTAGGGACATCATACATTTTTAAACCTTTTTCACTGATTTTCCCTATTCAGGTACTTTAGACTGGCTTTCAGCAGCAGGGGGAACTTCAGGCAATATGTACATGTAACACATTAATTATATGAACTGAAAAAGGCCAATATTTTTCAGACCAAAGATCTATTCAGAAAGAGTTATAGCTGTGAGTAAACATATCAATAAATTAAGGGCTGTAAATATTCTAGAATTGCAGCAATAGTTTGCAAAGCAGGATTTCTAAAAAACCCCAAGAAATTTAGAATAAATGCAACAGAGAAAGCAATAGCAATCAGGAAGATGAACACAAATGGAGAATTAATATTGTGTAACACAAAATACTTTTCAGCAGCAACAGCTGGTGACCAAATTAGGATGGCTGGGACTGGGAATTACCTAACACTGCCAAAAATAATTATTCCTGATTTTCCCTTTCCTTTTACCCAGCACAGGCAGAAAATCACATCTCCCAGAAGAAATCAGTCAACCAGATAAACAAGCCTCATCTTTTTCTCAATACAAATCCCCCAAATGAGCAGCCAGCCTTTAACCTTCTGCTCTCCAGTTGCTGCCCTCTTCCCCCGTTTCCCTTTACACCCCTTTTAACAATATCCCAAGCCTCATATATAGTTCAATTCTTGTTGTTGCTTTTGAAAACTGCTAGAAAAGTTCTTTGTCTTTTTTCCTTTGGGGTTTCTGGAGTTACTCCTGAAGTGCAAATAGAACACTGTTAAAGTGCATTCAGCAAGCCAAGAGGTAAATCTGCTTTTAGCTGCAAAAAGCACCAAAAAGTCTGCTTGTTAACCTGCTGAGAATATTTCTTTTTCTTTTTCTTTTTTTTTAAAGCAAAAGAGACAGAGGTTATAGTTTACCATCCTTTCTGTTCTTTTCTTGACTGAATTCTGACAATGAAGGCATAGGCATTTTTATTTCTTTTTTATTAGGTGTTTTTTATTTAAGAGTTTTCTTATAACAAAATTATGCCAATGACATAGGTCTGGTGATAACCTTACTTACTTACTGACTTTTATAGATTTTATTGGCAGAGGAATCCAAAAAGTCTCTCAAAGCTCTGCATTTGCAGCAGAGAGGTTAATTGTAATGCAGATAAAACACACACCTTAACCTCACTTAGCTGTTCTAGAGTCTCTGAAAGTTGCTGTCATATGGCAGAAGTACAGCCATATTCTTCCTATTGATGCTTTCATGGAGGTGACTAGATTAGGCCCATATGCATTGCTATTTTCTTTCTGTTGTGAGATTGGCATTAGGAAAAGCCAACAACTCTGCATCTCTACCTATTGCCCTGCAGTAGGTAGAGGAGATTCCAAAGGAACTCAGGGAAGGAGCTTTCTGCAAGCATCTCGTCTAGAGAAGAATACTTACATTAAAGGAATCAGTAAGCACATTTATTTTATATGATTTTATTTTGCATGTTTGAAAAAGGTGACAAATATGAAATGTAAAAGTCCTAATTCCAATAAAATACAATTATCTGAACTAATAAACGGCACTCAAACATGAGTGTGTGATTAACCTTAGTTAAGACAATAGATCCAGACATCAAAATAGTCAAAAGCTACTATTTAAAAGACAGAGGAAGGGTGAAAATGAAGACAAAAGCTGTGTTGCTCATAAGCTGTGGGATGAATGAAGATGCTTGGAAATGTGATGTGAGCTGACAGACTGCTCCAGGTCTCCACTGTGCTGGGTGCCAGTGCTAAGATGTTAGAGAGGACCTAAATTAATGGAAACTTTTGGCTAAGTAGCACTGTTTCTTAGAATTGTCTATTTTTCTCCTTTTTTCTTTTCATTTTCTAAAATATAATACAGCTGAAAAAGTAAAAGTAACATTTCCCTCTGACTAGTCACCATTATCAGGATTTCTATTTCTCTTGAAGTCTGTAACAGAGCTTTTAATTTTGTTCAATATTTAAATCACATCCTGTCTAGCAGACTAAGTAAACAGGCAATGTTTTCAGCTTTCAAAGTTTGCTTGTATGATGTGTTTACGTCAATGGGAGCTTGCTCAAATTAAGTCAGTCCTCTGTAAATTAAATTTTGCACCTTACCTTAAAGGAAGATATCAGTAAAGCAGTTGCCCTTTTCTCAGAGGTAGCTACATGTTAAATGAGCAGCCTTACAACTGTGATCTTCCATACATGAACTCAAGAATCCAAATTTTATTTTAATTTCCTGTTGCAGAAAGAGATATGCGTTTGCTTTTGCACTCTCATATCCTTCTCATCTTTGATCTACAAAACTAAGTCATTATGGCTGGGTTTCTTGCACACCTTATCTCTGTACTAAGTATATGCACAAGATAAATATTAAATAGAAGTTCCGAAAGTCTTCTATGACATCACTGCAAATGCCACAACCAATAATCAGCATAGTGTGCAATATTTCTAGGCTGTAAATGTCATACAATTCTAAAGGTGATAATTTATTAATCACCATGGTACTCTGTGAAATAATGAGATCAATTATTAGACTTCAATTTTAAATATTGAAAATGAGATGAAAGGCAGATGAAATTAATAAAAAAAATGAATTAATTGATTAATTAATGAAAAAATTGCTGCCAAACAGGCAGAATTAGAACTCATTTCAGTACCCTGCCTTCTTTGCATTTTCTAATTCATAAAGACTGTATTTCACTTTCAGACTCCCTTATCCTGTATTTTCAGACATATTCACTGACACTTACTAGTCACTAGTTGTTTTGATTTTGTCCTCATGAAAATTTTCATTTCTGTTATTTTCAAGTTCACTGTCTCCTGAGTGTGACCAAAGCATGCAACTGCCCATTTTAAAATTAATCCATTTGTCTTACATTTTCTCATGTATGATTTTTCTCAAGGGTTACATTTCTACACAATTAAAATGCATGCTTCATTGCTTTTCTCAGTTTTAGTAATTATAAATTCTGCTGAGTATAAACTGTTGCTAAGATATGATCACATAGCAAAAGCAGCCAAGTCTAAGCATAGAAAGGTGTAGGATATCATTCATATCCTCACACTAGCTTCTCTGAAGATAATGGAATTTTTCTCTCTGTTGCTTAACAACATTACTGTCAGCTGTGTCTTGGTAAATTTTGCAGAGTGTCTGCATTTCAGGGAATTTATTCAAAAGAGAAAGTCAAAATTAAGACATTGATGCATATAAAATATACATGTTGCTTCATTGTTTAAAAAATGTTCAGCTTAAATTATTATCACTTCAGTGGAAAGTTAAGCATAACTTTAAACATCTAGGGGGTTTTTTTTGTCAGATGCTGCACATGTATAATTTTGGCAGCTTCGTGGTTCATAGCTTTTGTATTTTTCTTTGGTCTTTTGTATTAGGCTGACCTTTCCACAAGGCAGACTGGTCCACCAGACACCTTGCATCTATTAACTTGCTGGATTTGAATGTCAGAAAAATGCCATAATTTTTCAATAGAATTGACTCTTTATGATTGTACTAAATGAAACAGAGAAGATAATGCCATTGAGTTTTAATAGTATATAATCCAGAGTGGAAATATGGTATACACAGCATAAGGTTTTGGACTAATTTTTGGCTTTATTGGTGCTATTCATAGTCTTTCTCTCTTAGGGTGAGTAACATGAGTGTGTATACAGAGTGTTGAAGAACAGTGTTTGAAAATACCAATGAATTTAAAACACCTTTTTTGCTGGTTTTTTTTTTTTTTTTGGTTTTGGTTTTTTTTTGTTTTGTTTTGTTTTTTTTTTTTTTTTAACTGCTAGATGATGCAGTTAATCAGATTTAATTTTCTGAGGAAAATGTTGTGTCTATAATCACACAATATTCTAACACTCTGCCATATGACACACAACGGTTATATTAATAAATTACCATAATAATTGTATAAACTAACATAATGCTTCCAGAAAGTTAAATAATATTTTTATAACAGAGAGTCTGTTGAAAAGGCTCACTCCCAGAATTACAATGGGGTTGAAAAGACTAATCATGCACTGAAAACTGCATAGCTTCTCTTGAAATATATGGGTGTTCATCTCAAGGCAGCCGCCCACAGAAGGCTTCTTAAGGTACGAGAGGAACCTGCCACTGCAGGTTCACTGATGAACACCAAATAAAAGGTTAGCTGAGATAATAAGGAAGGTGTTATGAACAGAAAAGAAGAAAGGCAAATGTGTTAATTATTTAGTATATCAGCTGACACCAAGACAAATGGGCATGATGTATTATAAGTCTGCATGGCACTGAAGAAAAAAAGCTGTGCTTTAAAGATAAAGCTAAGGAAACTCTTAGAACAAGAAGTTTGTTTGTGTAATGTGCTCATAGTGAAACACAAGGAAATTTTTGCAATTTTCCTTATTAATTTTTTTTTTTTTAACCTTAGACTAATCATGAAATAGTGAGGCTTTCTATAATCCTTATTAGGTGATTCTTATTAGGTGATTTACAGATTTATTAAAAGTAAAAAAAAATCAGTGTAACAATTTGAATAGAAATTATGGTTGGAAGGAGTCAGACAGACTAAGAGGACAAAATTTGTTTCTACTGATTGTGTTTTAAAAGAAGATTCTTTCAAGGTTCAAATTTATTCATTATGACATTTATATTGTGTCACTACTATCAATGCTTGGGAATTTTTCTGTTTACACAACTGTAATCTGGGTAATTTAGAGTTCTCAGATTTAAAAATAAATACTGTGGTTTTGTATTCTCTGTTCCTATCACTGCGCAAAATTGCAAATATTACAGAGCAATATCATGCCCATTTTACATGAGTAAAGTCAATAATATGAAAGGCTAAACTGATCTTTTCAATATTTATCTGTTTTAATGGCTAAAGCACACATATTATGCAAGGAAATGTGAGACTAACAACAAAGAGGGGACTAGGAGACCTAAAGGAGCAACATACATTTTGCTGAATACTGTGTTATTAAGCCTTAAACATTTCCCAAAGGTAACATATTGTTTTAAAAGAGTTTTTAAAAGCATTTATAAAATTCCAAGGGATAGGAATTAAACCATGCATGCATGCAGTCACTTGAGCAGAAAATTGCAGCAATTTCAAAATTATGTTACATTTTAAATCTGTGAACACATCAGTCATAGATAAACTATCTTATTTAAGTGCATAAATTAAATTTATCATGTATATTTGAATGATGTGCATAGCCTGTTTAGCTAACCTAATTCACCTTTCCAGCTATATGCAATAAATCACTGGAAATATTTGATGGGATGATGCTTGGCTTCTGTGCAAATGATCATTTTCTGTTTCCGATTCCAAGCTAATATTGAATTGAGTGTTGGTGAAATGGAGCATTCTTGACTTAAAAACAGAGTTTGTAGAATTTGAAGTGACTTTGGGCGAAGCTGATGTGTTTGGAAATAGTTTTACCTTTGCCCATCTTATAGGCTTACTTTGCTCTTGCTGTGCCTCACACTGTAACTGTTGAATCACTACAGATACCATATTTGCAGCCCATGTGCCACTAGAAGCCAGAAAAAGCATCACATTTTTGATCTTGATAACAGCTGAGCTCTCCTGAGACACTTGTCTAATATAAATCCCAGGGTTTTTCCCTGTCCTTAGAGTATTTTATGTATGTTTATATAATTTTTAACTCCTGGGAAAAATGTGTTCAAATGGAAAGAGCTCCTATATTTTTTTTTTCGTGTGTGTGTGTGTGTGCATGCCCAAGTCTTTCTGAAAGAAATTTTATATCTGTGAATGGATATTTTAAAGATCTGATATCGTTAAAATATTATGATTGCAACACTGACACTAACTTTTGTTTTGGCATTTAGTTTCCACTTTAGTGCTCAAATAATTCTCCAGGTCCGGATTCCTGCTTCTACTTAGGTTTCTAAGCCTTAGAAATAAAACCATGAGTTGTTAATAGAAAGTGAAAAAAAGCAAATGAGCGAATGGGGAAAATACTGGATTGGACATGTGGAAAGTGATAATTATACCTTTGGGGAAAGAAAACCTTATTTGGATTGCAGTACAACAATTTGGAAAAGGAAAAATCTCGAGAAAATGTTACATGCAATCAATTTGTAGCATGTTAAAGAAAATTATTTTACTTTAACAATGTCTCATTTCACATACCAATGCAAAGTTCTTTGCAAACTTTGTGTAATTATTGCACTTGGGATCAGGATTTAAATTATGCAGGAGCACAGCTCAAATTGATCTCACTATTGCAATGAATTCCTTCCATAATTTCAGAAGAAAGTAACAGAAATATGGATTAGTTTTGGAAATATATTTTATGCAAAAAATTAAACATGTTGAATATCTATAATTATATCTCTGTTTACCTATGTACAGAAATATCATTTCTGCTGGGCCAGAACTCATCCTCTGTAAGTATTAGCAGAAGGATACATAAAGACTTGTAAAACATCTTTACTTCAAAAGACTTTGTAGATGAACACTGAAAAAGATTGCTACCTTTCCAATAGTTACCTCTGAGTTCAATTACTATGATGGGTTTTTGGGGTTGATTTCTTCCCTCAGGGAGGTGAGTAGGGAAGGGGAGTATATGTTGACTTTTACCACCTCATAGTCTTCTTTAAGTCAAGGCAGGCTGCTAAATCTTTATCACTTGCACAGTGAGTTTCCATTCTGTCTCTCTCATTTGCAGTTGTTCAGGTATATGCTCTGCTGCCTTTTTAATATTCTGTTTGACTTTTCTTGGCAAGGACAAAGTTACAATTCTGTTGCAGGAAACCCTTTGGGGAAAACAAACCTGACAAATCTGATGTAATCTTCTAAGTGTTCTGCAGTGCAACAAACTACAAAGTAACCAAAATTTCTCATTGATATTTCCACCACCTGTTATTTTAGGATATAAAAACACATATTTTACTACCTTGAGCCATTTTTACTGCCAGGGAAGGCAAAAAAGGGATGCAATGATCTCAGTGTATTCCAACACTAAAGCTCACATGTCCTGACTGGTAGTGAACACTAAGAGCTTAACTGAAGATGTTCAAATAGATATAAATTACTCTGAATCTGGTCACTGTTGTCTCAAAAAAAAAAAAAAAATCACCTATATGATGTAGGAATTTAGTGATCCAATTTATGTGATTCCAGAAATATTATCTTGTCCTTCCTTGAAGACAAAAGCAAACCAAGACATTTCTCTGCAAAGTATGAAACCTTCTGAGCTGACCTTACCTTTTGTGAGGTGGACAAATTCTGATGGTGTTTTTTGAAGAAAATGGAATACAATTATCTTCAGAATTTGATTTATTGATTGATTATGTTTATTATGATTAAAGTTTTCCCACTCTATTACAAAATGACCAATATCTATGATTTGTTAAATCACAACCAAAAAAAAAAATCAAAATTTTAATCCTTTTTCTATAAGAAACAAACAAAAAACCCACAAACAATTGAAAATATTTGAAAAGGTTTGCAATAAACTCTTACCTCTACCTTAGCCGTCCACTTGGTTTTAATTTATTTGTTTCTATGACCTAAACATAAAATTATCAATATTTCTGAAAACTTCAAAGTCATAGGAACTTCCTAGTCACCTAGGAAAGACTGAATATTCCAGGAAGGTAAGAAATGTTGACTTGAAAGAAATATATGAATTTATGAGTGACTGAATAAAGAAAAATCCTATAATAAACTTTCAGGAGACTGAATCAAAGGTTGCTCAAGTCAATATAAAGAAGTTAGATGTGCAGAAAGGTAAGTCAACATTTGCTGGCTCTTCTTCTCTTCCAGTGATATGAAATCTAATTATTATACAAAATCCATCATGTTTGGTCTAAGCAAGGACAAGTGCATTACCATATTACTGCATTTTATACTATGGATAAAGGTCATAGGTCTATGATAATATTACTAAAAGGTTGAAAAAATTATAAAAATGTAATCATATTTGAAAATATGTGTTTTAGAAGAAAAAAATCTTTTATTTAGATTTTTTGGTGAGTTTTTTCAGAGGGTGAATGGATGCACATTAAAACATGATACTGTGATCATGTGCATTACTTTAGATTAATAGAATCAGCATATGTTTTAGTTGTGATGGCAGATGAGTCCTCACACATAATGACAGTTTTCAATGTAGTTATCAGTTATGGTTTTGTTCATTCTTTAAGCCTAAACTGTTACAGGAATGTGTAGCTGTTTCAGGAGTGTTTATAATTTCTTCTCACACTTGTAATCTTATCACAGGCAAGAACCAAATTACTATACAAACACTTGTGTTAATTGTGGTTATTTTTAAAACCACTTAGAAATAAGAGCAAAAGACAATCACAAAATATTATGACAGTTCATAAAACTGACTTTGCAACTTAGGTTTGATGTTGAAATAGTACAAGGAGAAGGAGGAAAAAAGATTATCCTATAAACTTAAGCTGATCATAAGGAAATAATAATTTTTTTCTGGAAGAAAGAATTCTCTGAGAGCAGAAAATACACAGATCAGTGTATTGAAATAAGATGGTCTCCTACTGAGCCAAACTGATCTTCACAGATACTACTACTACATGGTGATAATTTATTTAAATTCTTTCTCCATGACATTTCTAAATTAATAATGATCATTTCCCTAATCTTATTAATTCCAGTAAAGATTTTTATTGCCTTGTTTACGTGTTTGAAATAAGTTAGCACAAGATAAACTGTGTGGTTTTGTATAAATAACTTTATCTTTGGAGATCATCTCTCTGTGTGTATATATATGTGTATATTTCACAGGATGGATAAGGTTGGAAGGAATAGCAGTGGATCATCTGGTCCAGCCTCCTGCTCAGGCAGGGTCATCCCAGAGCACACAGCACAGGATTGTGTCCAGATGGTCCTAGAATATCTTCACTGAGGGAGTGTCCACACCTTCTTGGGACAATCTGTTCCATCGTCTGGTCACCTGCACAGTAAAGAAGTTCTTCCTCATGTTCAGGTGGACCTTCCTGTATGTATTTCTGTTTGCTTCCATTGCCTCTTGTTCACCACGGAGAAGAGCGTGGCCCCATTCTTTTGATATCCTCTATATATATGTGTAATGTTTAATATATATATAAATATAGTGTTCATATGTATGTGTGCAAGTTTTTTATTTTTCTTTATGTGCTCATTTTTCTGTCTGTCTATGTCTCTATGATTCTACCTGTCAGGGGATCCTTACACAGCAATTACATCAATGAATTTCCTTCTGTAATGTAAACCTTTAACAAAGCGAAAAATTTTTTGAGGACTAAACAAGAGCTTTCAGGAAATGTAAAACTGTTGTAAACAACCTTTCCCAAAACAAAATTCCTTGCTTTTTTCTACTAATCACATTTTTTTTTTCACTTCAATTGCAAACATGGAGGGAGAGGGAGGACAGCAGAACAAACAAAAAAATTACCCCACCCAAATTTTGTATTATAACACTATACCTTCAAAGTATTTAGTATTTCTAAGTAGATTTATTAAAATAGAAGACCAATGCTAATAACAGTGTTCATATTACAACTGTATCTAATTTTATAATTTTTTCAGCTCTTCAAGATACTGTTTCCTGGGTAAGTTCTACATAGAAAGAAGTATTAATAGAATTTAGAAAGCGTTACTTGGTCTGATATTGCACTGTACATCTTGTAATGAAACTAATGTTTTCAGAAAAAATTTAAAAAATCTTTATAAGTAAAGAAATTTATTTTTTGACAGGACACTCAATACGCTACTGAAAAAGAGGGAAGAAATGAAGAAAATATAACACCCTTATCTCTACATATGACTATCTCTACTATGACTAGTCTACATTACGATGATCAGATTTTATCACTGACTGCTGAAGTTACAGTCTTCTTTTGGTGTCAATCTGAAGCTGAATACTCCAGACAACAGCTTCAATATGTGAAAAAAAGATTTCAGCATTCCATCCATTACTAGCATTGTTTAAAGGCAATATCTGCATTTCAAAAAAAAAAAAAAAAAAGAAAGAACCCAAACAACTTAGCAACAAAAATGATAATTAGTATTCCATTTATAAACTTCTCAAAGGAAACACCGATTTTAGAAAGAAATAAAAAAGGTAATTATCCCCTATGTCTCCCTGCCCCAAAAAGAAAATGAATTTAATATTTGTTTTGTTTCAGTTTATTGATTTTGACCTAATGCAAAGATGGATATGCTGACAATTTAATTTTGATACTCATCACGTGATTTAGTAATCTAGATTATGTTTATTCAAATTCATTATGTTTCAAGAAAGGGAAGGAAGGAAGGAAGGAAGGAAGGAAGGAGAAAACCATGAATACTGTGGTCCTTTTTTTGGCATTGTGGTAGACTCCTGCTCACCTACCTTTTGGATGGGAATGTGATTAATGAAATACTGGTGTTCATTATCATTTGAGATTACTTGGGATGGAATCTGAGATATCTGTGTGTGACTAGCACATATGACCTAGGATCTATGGGTGCCTCTGGAGAGGCAGGTAGAGGTCGGCTAAAATTTTCTAGAACATCTGAAGTAACAATAGATATACATGTCTAAGCATTTCAATGCCAAAACTAATGCCTGTAAGGTAGCTGATTACATCCAAAACCATATATTCTTCTTCTATAAGCAATAAAAAATGGAACACTGGGATGTCTCATCTCCTGTATCTGAACCTGTTTCAAAATGTAGTCCAAAAGAGGCATCTAAATCTCAATAGTTGACTTTGTCCTTAAACTAGAAGTCTTCTGTGCAATGCAGTCAGAGAACTTTCTTCATGAGAGGCCAAAGCAGCTAGAGAACCTTTATGACACCCCAAATTGCATTAGACATCTGTATGTGGGGATCTAAACTGTCTTAGTATGTGCAAGCTAGTTGTCTCCAGCCAGCTTTATGCTCAGAGGAGGAAATACTCAGCTTGACATCAAAGTTCATGGGATCTATTTTAGATGTCTTCTTTAAAGTAAAGTAAGTCCCACCCCTGGCTAAGAGCTGCTTAGGGGCACCAAAATCTTGTTGATCCTTTGAAGGGCTAAGTATTAGACCAAGAAAACAGGTATACAAGTATCTAAATTTTAAGCTCATAATGAATTAAATTAAGTTAAACAATTGCTTGAGGACATTTATGGGATTGTAAATAGACTGAATGGCTTAAAGGATTAAGGCTTCAAGAGAAACTAAAACCACAATTTCATCAAAGACAGTGGGGAAAAAAATAGAAACCAGGAAAGGACAGAAAGACTGTTTGTCAAATTAGAAAAAAAAAAAAAAAGAAAGAAAAGACGATGTGATACATTTAATGATGCTTTGCTAGGACTGACATTTGGTTTCATCTGACTTGAAATTCAGCCCAACACCTTTAAGGCACTAATGCTTACAGAATCTGACCTAAACATTAAATAAGGTGATTCTACAGCTGTTAGCCAGGAGAATTTTGGGATATATACACTTTTCTTTCCATGATGAAAAATTTTGAAAGGTAGAAGGTCAAGAGAATACAATATGTTCTCATTTTGTGTGTCAGAAATGTTTATACTCATACAAGATTCAATTTTTTATTCAACTAGAAATTTAGAGGACTTAATTAATGAAAACTGTGTTTAGATAGAACAATGTAAAAATGAGCAATATTTCCCTCTTCAGTTACATTGCTGAATTTACTGGAAGGTATTTTCAGTAGGTTAATTGGTAAAACTAAGAGACATGTTCCCTAATACATGGCACAGAAGCTATTAAAGAATAATTTATACAGTAATTATATCTCCAGCTGTGACATAGTCCTGTTCTCTCTTACTTAGGATATTTACTGGTATGATTGGTTAACCAAAGTACTGTCATATACATTCCTATTAAAGCTTCCTAATTTAGAGCTTCCATGTTGGCATCAGCCCATAAAAAGGAGAAATGGAAACAACAACAGAAGCAACCCTCAATCATCAAAATTCCCTCTCACATCTGGTCTGGCAGTATTTTAAAACCATCAAAATTGGAATGATTAAATAACATTATAAATCTCTGTCTCTTGAGATATATAAAAATACCCTTCCCCTCAATGCACTTTGGTCTGTTGAAGTATTTCTCATTCTTTATCATCACATATGAGAAAAATAATGTTGCCATGAACTAAAACTTTATAAGCTTCTTTAGGTATTCTATCAAAATGAGGTTGCTAATCTTTACCTGTAATTACCTTTCACTGAAAGAATACAAAATACTTATATTTATTTATTCATTCATACCTCGTAAATGATCCTGAAGAACTTCCTCTGGAATTTAAATAATTTTGTGTAACAATTTCAATTAAAAGTCATTTTATAATGGAAGTCGATTTTCCTATAAAGAATTTTCCAGAATTCATTTTCTCATGCTATGCTGTCAGAGAATATAGGCGGAATGATTTCTTACATTTTATAGTATTGAAAACACAAACAAAACCATGAATTTAAAAAAAAAAGATGGAAGTAATCAGACCTGCTCATAAATAATGTTCCCATAAATCAGTATCATTTCAAAGGGGAAAGAGAGATTATTTCATTAAAAAGTGTTTATGTATATTCTTAGAGTCTACAAATTTCTTCAATAACATATAGTTAAAAAAAAATTCTTCTACTATTTTCTCCTATTCTCTCATCTTCTTTCAACAATCCAAATGGTTGCTTAATGGTCTAAACAAAGAAAAATCAGTGCCTTAAATTTAAAGAACATAACATGGAGATTTTTTTAGAAAAATAATTTAAAAAATAATCAGACAATCATAAGGCTTGAGATATAGAAAGTAGTGGGCTAGTAGGTGCTTCAAGGATATTGTTCTGTGTGCCTCCAGGATTTAGCTCTATGAATGTGTACAAGTTAAACGGCTCAGAAAGTTAAAACACCAACACTAAATATCTTTTCCTGTCATCGGCAATATTTTTGATCAATCCATCTACCTTTTAGTTGTTTTGTTGGGTTTTTTTCCTCTCATAGATAAGCTTTGGTTTTGGTTAGAAAAACCCATGCAAAGAAAACAACATGCATTTGCTTTAATTTTTAAAGCTGATTCTCTGTTTTTCTTCAAGTTGCAGAATGGAGGACAAACACAGAAGCACATTTCAAATGGGCAGTGGACTTAATTCTGTCTGATACATTTATTTCAGTGAAAAACACTTGCTTTTCAAATCTGTTTGGTGGGGTTTAGTACTGAGATTTAGAGACCTTTCCTCAGTGTTTTCAGCAGATCTGCTTATTTAGATAACGTAGGATATAGGAAATCAAATCTGCTCTCTCTAGTTACACTTGACCTTTCTATGTATATGTGAGGAGACAGCAATTATATTTAAAGCATTCTATTTGGACTTTATCATTACATTTCCTATTCCAATCCCTCTTTGAAGAAGTTGTTAGTCTGATTACAGCTTTGTCTTGATTAGGCACCTCTTTACCGTTCCTTCTTTAAACCATTTTGTAAAAAGGAACAAAAAGCCTTTTTTTTACCCCTTTGTTTTTAATATAGTGGAAATTAGTTTGGATTAATAGCTTTCTTTTATTCTGTAACTGTTTGATGTTATTTGTGATTATATTGCTTGCTGTGTTTTAATATTCCACTGGCATAGTTGTGAGAGTTTATGTAAAGGATTTTAGACTACTCCTATGATTCATGAGTCCCTTTAAGGCTTGTGAAGAAAGGTGAACTTGGCAACTGGAAATAAGCTTCTCAACTTTGATGGACTTGCCAGTCTGAATTAGGAGAAGTTTACTGCAGGGTTTTCTCAAAATGAAGTCTGAGTTTGAGTATTCTTCATAGGTGATATATTTTTGTGCTTTTGTATAAAAACAAAACAAAACAACAACAAAAAATGCTGGAACAAACCGGAAAGTTGCATCCAGGAGTTTACAAGAGGGAGAGTTGTATGTGCTTCGTGCAGTCGAAGGCGGCTGTTTGAATTCCAGAGATGCTTCAGCGGGACTGCGAAGGAGCCGGCGCGGTCTCACGCTGACTCCTGTCGGTTGTGCTCCTCACACCCTGTGTGGCGTCCCTGTACAGCTGTGGGAAATGTCTGCTGCCAGCTTCTTGAGTTTACACAGAAAGAAACCATAGGCATTAGATCCCATATCGACACGTTGGTAACAAACAGTTGAAAGAAGCCAATATAACAAAGTATTCTGATCACAAAGGCAAAGCATATGATTGCTTTAAAAAGATATTATGAATTAGCCTATTAGAATATTTATTAATTAGGCTTTTTTCAAGGAATATCCAAAAGGCTTTGGGACAGCAATTTGCAGTGGTCTAAACTGATTAGTGCGTAACTGTATGTCGACATATAAACACAGAAACAAAGTATTTTTGTTCTTATGCCATTCTCCTTCTGACTCCTGTTTTCCAGAGCGTCAAACCTATTAAAGAAAACATTACTTCAATTCTAACAAAAATATAAATAAAGAAATTGCTATATTTTCCTTATTTATTAACAGCTGTAAATATTCCTCTGAATCTGTTTCTGCTTACCAGTCCGGTTTTAATGTTTAATGAAACTAAAGGAGAAAGTGGATTCTAACTAACTGATCATAGGGAACTTATTTAAGACTATAAGGAATCTCAAGTCACTTTTTTCAGTTAGAGGAAAATCTGAGCAAAGGTCAGCAATACTGACCTTGAAAAAAGGGATCAGGGAGAAAATTATATCCCCACTAGCTTTTGCTAACTCTCTGGAAACTTTTAAAATTCACCCCATTTGAATAGTTACATACCTTTCAGAAACAAGTGTCATAGAGAAGAAAAGTGATTGGAACGGATCACTGAATCTTAAGCTATTACTGAAAGGGCAATAAGTTGTCTGGAATGGGAAAAAGGTATAATTAAGGAAATTGGGAAATATTACTATATTCTTATAAAACCAGTGTTCTCAGTGGTCTTACGGAAATTTTACTTTAGTTTTGTGTTGGTTTGGGAGTTTTGTTTTTTTGGTTCGTTTTTTGTGTGGGTTTTGTTGTGGTTGGTGGGGGGTTTTTTTTTTTTTTTTTAATTTTATAACCTTTCTTATTCTTAGAAGGACTTTTTCTCACCTGGCCTTCCCTTCTGATTTGAATCCTCGTGGACTTTCTGTGTGTTGAAATCTAAAACTATTAACTGTCAAATTTAAAATAGAAGGTCAAATGGAAGTGGGTATTTATTCAGTTTTCCTCTATTTCAAATCAGGAAACAAACTCTGTATGTGTACGCTTAATTGAAATCAAGTCCTGCATGAGAAACTTGCCATTTCCCTTATATCCAAAGAATACCTAGAACTTATCTGCTGGTACAATGTATCATTTGTTGGCAAAGAGAACACAGCTGACTACGGAGAGATAAGACTGAGTAAAGATACATTACTGGGATCCAGTCATATCAGTGGTTCACAACTTGAAGCCTTTAGAAAAAAGATAGGAAACAATGCTTCAGGATGAATTTCTGAAAGCAGAAAAAGGTTGATGAGTGGCTTGCAAGAAAGATGAAATTCAAGATTTTGGTCCCTTTTGAGGCTTGCTTTTCAAAAAATACCCAGAGTGACTATCAAGTGACTAATTTATTTTAATACACATGGCAATCATTTAAAATCTAAGAACATTTAGTATACGGTTGTGATTTTGTTGACATTCTACTAAAAGGTCCAGGTATTTAAATTATTTGCCTTATTTTATTTCTTAATAACAGAAAATGAAAATAGTTGTACAGAATTTGAAGTCTTGTCTGTATGAGAAAGAGCTTTAAGAGCACTTGTTTATGTTTGAGATCCAGTGTCTGTGTCTTCATGTAACAATATAAAATTATGTCCTTTAATAATTTCTATGAAGAAAACAAGCCCAGCTCTACAGATGAGGCAACTTCAATCCCAATATAAACATCACCTGAATAGGTAACATTGCTGGGAAAGAACACCCTAACTATGATTTCTTGATTAGAAACTGCTACCTGTGTTTCTCACCAGAGTTATAAGATACATCCTAAATGGCACAATCAAGAACCACTAGCTGAAGAAAGGATTTATACCACAAGAACTTTCATGATACTTTTCAAAATCTAATCCCAGTTCATTAATATGTAGGAACCTATGCCAAAGAATATATTCCCTTTTCTTCTGAAAAAAGAGTACAAATCCAGTTCTTAGAGTCTTTATGCAATAGCTATGAATCACTGTCATATTCAAAAATTAAGATAATTTTGATTTATTTTCAGTCCCTTTCAGTAGAGAATTATGTTAGAATTCCATGCCTACAAAGCAATAAACATATGTAGCCTCGTAACTTAAGCAGTGCATCACACTTGACCTGCAATTAAAGGAAGGCTTTGTTTCTTGGGTTTTTTTGTGAAATTCCAAGCATGGTTTCTGCTTGCTGACTACCTTTCACAAAATCACCTAAGGGCCAATCCTAAAACTTGCATCTTACATGAGTACACACAGTTAGATTTTTCTCAGGGGAGTGATAGGGAGCCTACGCAAGGGATGCGTTTATTGTATTCGGTGTATTACAGCTCTGCTGAGAGGTTTTTTGGCATGAGAGATAGTCAGGATAAGAGAAGGACAACCTCTGACTGCCAGAAGCAAAGTCAATGGCCCCAAAACAAGTTTATTATCATCATGCAGAGTATAAAAGTTTCAGAGCAGGATCCCACCAGGAGTTCCCCGACTCTTCAGTGAACAGAACACATAATCAGTCTGTGTCTGGGGAATAACTGATGTTCATCCATGAGCACATACAGACAAAGGAGTGGTAAGGCAAGAACATCTCTTTTGGGTGTCTGAAATACGTGTCTGACTTTTTGACACAATCCTTTAGTGAGCAGCAGAGGAGAAAGAAGACTAAAAGTTATCGGCTCTTAGCTGAGCTTTGCAAGCAGCTGCTTTGTTCTTTTCAACTGTAGCTGACTGTTTGCCAATACATGTGAAAGCATTTGTCAGCAAGAATTAAGCACAATGGTTTTCACATTCACCTTGCAATAAGGTAAACACAGAAAGGTTTCTGAGAATTTATTGACATTGCATACAATGACATTGCATACCTCAGATTGCAGCCACAAAACTGGTACTGACCATTTATTCTCAAGTTCCAGATAAGATGGATCATAACATTTAATTTTTTTTAATTGGCCTACAGTGTTTCAAGGTTAATAACAGCATTATCCTGTTATGATGCTTTGCTTTGTACTGGCTCATCATGCACAAAATTCCTACTGAGAAAAGTAGTTTGAGAAGAGGAAAAAAATTTAGTTGAAACAAAAGCTGAAAGCGCATGAAAAAAAATCATACATTAATGACACGTGAATCAATGTGGAAGAAGTGGATCTATACAGTTCCATTAAAACACACATTAGAGAATGGGGAAGAACTGTTTTCCAGGAGCAGAGAAGACAGGAGTAGGACTACTGGCATGTAATCTTACTTAATTTACTTAATTTTCTTTCTGTTACATTGTTGCAGCATTTGGAGGATAATAACTTGCTGCCAAACTTTAGAGAAGGTGGATAGGTTGTCTGATATCCAGATATCATTCCAACTGTAAAGTTTTTTCAGTTAGAATTTACTCCCTTATTTACTATTTTTCTGGGCCTTTATTTGCCTAGAGAACTTTGATATTCACAGCACAGAGCCTCAGCTCCTCTCTCTAGCACAATGAAAAGGATCTTCTGCATCCCCTTCAATTTGGGTGGGGAGTCATGAAAATTTACAATGGCACAAGCTCTGACAGTAATACTGTACTGAGAATTTCAAACCCATAGGCCAAGCCACCATGAAAGTCACAAAGAGTGGAAATTATACTTGTCTTTAAATTTCTAGGCAACTACATTAATATCAGAAACAGTAATTTAAATAGACATAATTTATCTAACCCTAGAACAACAGAAACTGCACTAGTGTAGTCTTATGAATATCAGTAAATAATTAAGTGAAATTGAGATAAATGTGGTGAAACATGTAGTGATGAGGACCTGATGTGGACAGTGTATGTTTTTCATATATGTGTGTTTTATGGCTCCAGAATGGTTTCCTGAGCTGACTACTTGTTAGTATCTGGCACTACTTTTCACTCTAGGAAGCAATTCACTTCAGCCACTGAGACCACCCCACAAGGTGTACAAACACATGGATAGTGGGAATGGCTGCAAGATTTGCCTCTGAAGTGCACTCCTGAGCCAAACCAAATTACCAGAATACCAGTACAAACCAAAGTACTCATACTGTATTTCCCACTGGAAAGGTGGATGATTATGAATTGGTGGAACTAGGTGGAAACTCCTGGATGATCAGGTTTAACTCGTGGCTTATATGATACCTTTTAATCAGTGTGATTACAGAAAATGTCTAAACCAGGCACAAATGTGAATCACCTGGCCATTAAGATAAACATCTGTAGTCTTTATGTGAGCAAGGAAAATTAACATCTTTCAGAAAGTCTTTATGGAGTTATCCTGTCAACCTAACCAGGTTCTTGACAGTTAAGTATCTCTTCTCTCTAACTTGAAGTGGTAATCTGTGACAATTGTAGTATGGTAAATAGCAGACACATATTTTGCATAATTTAACCTTTTGATTTAGTCTGATAGTCTTGCATGATTTCATTGACCAAGTGCTAAATGTGAATTGTAAATATCCTGAATTTTGATATGCTTTATAAATACCATAAATATACAAGAGTGCACAGCAATATAAAACATAGGTTATGGGAAACAGGAATTTATGAACAAGAGGTTTTGACCTTCTAAATTCCAAAATTTGTATTATCTACTTTGATTTATTTCTATAGAAAAAAATAGTCAAGTTAAGACATAATAGATGGGGAAGTTTTCACTGTTTAGTTTTTTAACAATGATTCCTTTGTATTGTTCCACTGAAGCACACTTAAGGAAAAGAAAAAGCAAAAAAGTTGCAAACACCAAACTAATTAAACACTGCTGCTTTTAAACTAAACTTCTCACTTTTGGTAACCAGTTAGCATAACAAGCACTTCCAAGTGAAGACCTTTGTTACAATTTTTAAGGTTGCTGCACAACATCGTGTGGGTCAGGAAATTAGCTCAGTGTGTTTATAACAAACACAGTGCTAACTTGACAAGAATTTAAAATTGTATTATTTAATTATGATAAAATCTAATAATACATAATTAACTTATTTTTACTCAATTAATTCACATTTATTTATTACTGGATTGACACAGGGACATTTTGAATAACTAGATTAAATGCTAAGAAATTAATGCTCTCATAAACTTTTGCAATTTCCTTAGAGATATGTTTGTTAAGCTTTCTTTCTTTTTTTTTTTTTGACTACAAAAAACTACCTTTAAAATGAGAGAAAGTTTCAGAAATTATATTTTATTAATGTAATCATAGTCTGGATCTTTATGGACATGTGGGTACTGCTCAAACACGTGACTCCTTGAAAAGAGAAAAATGCAATAGCATAGTTAAAGAAAGGAAAATATATTTTCAAATATTTTTGTTAGATCACTCATCCTTAAAATTAATCATTAATCTATAGTTCCCCTTACATTACCACAGAAATTCATGCAACAAATTTTGCTCCCCGAAACAGGTGATAGAGTGGTTTGGGGCTTTTTTTGTTTGTTTGTTTGTTTGCTTGTTTGTGGGTTTTTATTTTTCTTCTATATATGGCTAAAACTTGCATGTGTATTTGAGAATGCAGAAAAACACCTGCCTTGAGCTGAGCATTTTTTAATGTCTGGGCACAGATTGGGCCAAGACCAGCAGCAGCAACAGCAACAGAAAATTGAATTAATTTAATTCAGAATAGAAGTTTGTTTTCCTTTCTTAATAATTTTGATAGAAGGAGATTTTCAGCTCTTTCACCTGTTTTTTTTTCCTCTCTCTCTTTTTTTAATATTCTTATATTTCAAAAAAATAATAAAAAAAAATCATCTTCTACTTGGAGTAGGTGTGTACTTCCAGCCCACCACGACTTATGCTTTCTGATCCTTGCACATCCAACACAGATTTGAACATTTGGCGCTTATGAAATAAACCCATATGTTTCTTCTTTGCAACATCCAGTCAGATGACCTTATCTATAGTATCTGCAGGCTGTCATTGCCTTATGGATCTTTAAAAGAATTTTTACAAGGCCACACTGATACTGGTCAGCAGAGAAAAAAATAAAGTTTCCAAGTTACTGCAAAACTATGATCAAAATCTTGTTTGTGGACAGAGGAAAAGCATGTCTTATATTAAAAAGCTAATAGTATAGTGTTAGAATATTTGTAATCATAGAAGCTAGCTTTGCCAAGCCCAAACTGCACTTGACTAATTTTGTGATCTACAATGTACTGACTGCATCACTGGGTGAGGGAAGGGCTACAGATACCATCTACCTGGACTTATGTAAGGCTTTTGACACAGTCCTACACAGCTGGCATCTGAATTAGAGAGATTTGAGTTTGATAGGTGGACTTTTGAATGAATAAGGAATGTTCATGGCTAAAAAGTTGTAGTCATTGCTCAGTTGTCAAGCTGAAAACATTAATGAGTGGTGTCCCTCAAGATTTCATTCAGGGACCAATATTATTTAATACCATCATCAATGCCAATGGAAGGGATTCAGTGAATCCTCAGCAAGCTTGCAAATGGCACCATGGTACAATAGAGGGAAGGGATGTCATCCAGAGGGTACTTGACAGGCTTCAGGAATGGTGCAAAGTGAAAATCATAGCGTTCAACAGGCACCTGGAATGAGGAAAACTCCAGTATCAGTACAGATTGAAGAACGAATGGATTCAGAGTATTCTTTCAGAGAGGGAAATGGGATGAATAAAAATATGGTCACAAGACAGCAATGTGTGTTTGCAGCCTAGTAAGCTCATCACATCCTGGGTTTAATTTTAAGAGGTATGGACAGAGATGGAGGGAAGTGATTCTGCCCCTCTACTCTGTTCTTGTGAGACCCCACCTGGATACTGGGTTCAGCTCTGGGGTCTCCAGTACATGATATTGAATATAGCCTCAAAGCAGTTCCAGCGAAGCATCTCAAAAATAAAACTATTCTATTTATTCCAGTCCATTCCACCTATGAATTTTTAATGTTTCCAAGATTCAGTAATGACCAAGAATTTTATTTCAGGTTTACAACTGTGGCCTAGGTAAAATTTACACACTCAAACCCCATTTTAGTAATCAAGACCATTCTTGCACTAAGATTTACTTAATTTGTACTTAAATTCTCTATTTGCAAAAATGGGGAAAACAGCACTTCCTTATCTTCTTAAAATATCGTGAAGGAACATTAACCACACTGGTGTCTGAAAAGTTTTTTGTTGCATGATGAAATGATGAATAAAAATATCTAGATGGATACTGAATAGTTTAAGACTGCTTCTACCTTATAAAGTTTTCTCGTCAAGATCTTCTTATTGTCTTATCTCTATTGCCTAGAGATTTACTGCTCAGCTTTCATAGAAGCTAACAGAAAATATGTCATGCATTTTTTTCAGACCAGTTTTATAAATACACTGAATAATTCTCAAAGACATTTACAGAGGAAGTCCAGTGTGTTTGTAAAAGAAACAAGCCACAACATAGCCCCCCCCCCCCACATAATTTTAACTATGTTTGCAGAAGCATTCAGACAACTGGGACAAATTTAATGGAGAAAATATTTCTTGTCAATCCAACAGATCAACCAATTATATCACAGAAACTCTTTTAGATACTTGATGTCTCAATCTGTTGTAGGAAGGGCTTTGATTTTAAGACGAAGGCTTTCTATTTTCAAGTCTAAAATGTCTTTGAATCTAACCATTCTCAGCAACTGGAGCTTAAATCAGTATGGAGTTTTTTGATATTATAGAATGTGGATAGAATGAACTGCCAACTAAATGATGTTTGAAGAATACTCTTGTGTTTATCTACACTCTGCTTTCCTGTCAATGAGAGCCTTGAAAGGAAAAGGGATCAGTCTATGACAGTTGGTAAAGATTTTCCATAATTTTTTAACACATAAGACCCCTTCTTTGAATTTCAGCCTATTCATTCAATTTATGCTGGCAGTCTCAGACACCCTTGTGTCTCTGAGAGAATATTTTTCTTGATGACTGACATTTGGTCTCTTCAAAAGAGCAGGATCTCAGCTGAAGGAGAATGGGTTTTGAGAGCTGTTATGAGAACAATCTACAAAATAACTGTTGAGAGTTCTATAAATCTTATATGTAAAAGAGTATTTTTGAGAAAAATCACTAATTTATGATATTAAAATTAATTAACTTTATGAATAGAATTAATGCATCTCTTGTACATATAATTTCTGGATATTAACAAGTTCAGAGTTTCCTCGTAATCCTTTTTTTGCTAATTTATATGAAGAGAATATCTTCGTTTCCATTCATATGAAATTACTTCAATTCTGTCAGCATGCAACACACTTGGTAATTTATACCTTTGCTCTTCAAGGAAATATCATCCAATTATTATCAACAGGATGACTCAGCTGGGGAAAAGTAAGCACCAGGCTGTTAGATCTGAAACCAAGCCCCTTATTCTGCAATGGTAATTGCAAATGTTGGCTTTCATTCATTTTAATTAGAATTCCCATAGGAAAAAAAAAAAAAAAAAACCAAAAAAAAACCCCAAACTTAATCCGGAAAGAACTTATTAGAGTAATGCAATGAAGTCTTCCAGCATACATTCCAGAATTCATTTTGTTCTATGAACTGACAACATGGAACATGAAATTTTTCATTACCTACAAAATCAGCTTAGGTTACACTTATGTAGATGCAGTTCAGGCATATGTTCAATAAGTAGAAGTAATACTGACCAAATCAACAGTAGTTTATGTGATGTAGCATGCAAATATTTATACATGGCTGCGAAAATATCTTATGGTTCAGATGTGATACTGAATCTATTAGAGAATCACTTTTTTCTTTTTTTGTAGGAACTGAATCCCAGGCAAACTGAACTGCAACCTGAAACAGCACTGCATAATAGCAATGAATCATATTTGCCAGCCCCAAGGCAACATTTCAGAAAATTTAAATGCCTCCAAATTGTACTGGAGACCCTTGTATTAGTAATTTAATTGAGTTTGAAGTATCAAATTTGTGGCTATAATCGATGGAGAAATAAGACTTAATGATACACTCAAAATTTAAGACAATTAAAAGCAACTCAATTTTCCTGAAATTGATATGTTTGTCACATTGAGAGACTAAATTTAGTACTCAGAGTGTAAAAAAAAAAAAATGTTGTTTACAAATACTATTGATATTTTGTCTGCTCATTCCCTACAGCAGCTTACATGGTGTAGAGATGCTTCAAGAAAATATGTTTGAACACAGTACTTAAACAAACATGCAACATATTTAGAAGTCTGACTACAGGCTTATAAATGTTTATATATATGAATCTAAATTTAGATATTTCCAGTGAATTTGTTTTAAATGCCATAATTTAAGTGTGTATATAACTTATATGTCCATGTCTATATAATTTATATTTAAAAGCAAAGAGAAGGTTATAAAATACATATGTTATACTTTATTTGATTTTCTTTTATCGTCCATATTTTGCTTACTTATTTATTTCTTACAGACTTCTTCATAGATCTAATAGATTTAAAGTTTTTCACCTTGATCCTGTTTGTCTTAAGCATCTTGCAAGAGATGTGATCCTTCACTTGCCATTTTTACTGTAGATACTAATAAAAAAATCCAGGTAAATTATATAAAGTTTTGTAAACGTGGATTTAGTATCTGGCATTTTCATGTGAGGCAAAATGTTTCTATGTGTTCCATAGGGAAAGAGGGCACTTGTTTCACAGCACAAAGTAGAGTTGCAGAATCACAGAAATGCTGAGGTTAAAAGGCCTCTGGAGCTCATCTGGTCCAACCCCTGGCTCAGGCACAGTCACCAAGAGCTCGTTGCCTCAGACCATACCCAGAGAGCTTTAGAGTATCTCCAAGGATTGAGACTCCATCACGCCTTTGTTTACTCTCACAGTGGTAGAAGTATTTCCTTATATTCAGGCAGAGCTTCCTGTGTTTCAGCCTGTGTCCATTAATTTGTGTCTTATCAATGGGTGCCACTGGAAAGAGGTTATTTTGATCTCCTTGACACTCTCCTGTCAGGTATTGATGAGATCTTCATGAGCTCTCTCTTCTCCAGGCTAAAGTATCCCAGCTCTGTCAGTCCTTCCCAATAGAAAAGTTTCCTCATAGGGAAGGTGGGGGACTTTGCATTTAATTTTCTTTTCCTATCTACTGGAAGTTTCTGTCCGCTCTTTTTTTTTTTTTTAATTTATTTATTTACAGATGTCTTTAAAGGGCTTTTGTATTAGTAATTATTTAAAGAAGAGTTTGCTTGTTTCCTCTTTTAAGTTATTTAGTAAGCAGGAGAAAATAATATTAGGAATTGATAAAAGCTTTTGACATCTTTATGTTAACATAAAAATATTCAATCATAGTTGCACCACATGTCAGTATTGCAGTTACAGATGCATGTCAGTACAATCTTCATAACATGAAAAAGCACTCTATATTTTCATTAAATCAACAGAGACCTATATGATGAGGAATTAAAAAAAATATACTAAATGCAAGTGGAATTTAATCATTGCAAAGCAGAAGTCTGGGGAGAATTACAAGAAAATATTAAGCTCAATTAAAGTGCTGAGTAATCATTCAAAAGAGAGAAAGAGAAGGAGAATGCCTAGCTCACAAAAGACATTAAACAATGTCGTCTATTATTGGTTGTGTACTTCCTATCTTGGATTGCTTCAGGGTCAGCTTGGCACAAGTGATAAGTTAGCTCAGGCAACTGAGAGGAAATAAATCATCGAGGTTAGGTGGGACTTATTCAACAGAATAAAATGGGTCTCAGGAAAAACATTTGAATGGAAAACAACATTACTGGAAAAGTCATTAAGTTGTGACTTAAATCCATAAGAATTGAGTGAAAGAAAGCTGGTGTTGGATGTGTAATAGAGAGATGTTTGAATTAAAATTTGCATGTTGTTTTTGTAAACAATTGAAAACATTGGTATGTTCTGTTTTTCACTATAACATGGTGTGGTGGGTTGACGTTGGCTGGCAGCAAAGTCTCCATCATGTTGCTCTTTCACTGTCTGTCCACAGCACGACATGAGGAGGAAATACAATGAAGCAGCTCTTGTGTTGAGAAAGAGACACAGAGATCCCTTACCAACCACAGCCATAGGAAAAACAGACTATCTGTGGAAGATTTATTAAGTTATTGCCAATTAAAAGTAGACCAACCTAATGAGAAAAATCCAACTCCCTAGTCCCCTCCAGTCCTTCTTCTGAGGCTCAGCTTACCTCCAATTCTTCTACCTCCTACCCCCTGCACAGATGGGAAATGGGGGTTGTGATCAATTAATAATGTTTTCTGACTGCTACTTCTTCATCATGTTGTACTCCTGCTTCTGCATGGAGCCCCTCCCATCACAGCTGGTCCAGTGTGGGTCCTTTCTACAAGATATAGTCCTTCAGGAACACACTGCTCCAGAACAGGCTCCCTGCAGCCTCTCAGGTCCAGCCAAGAGTCATGCTCTAACATGGGCTTCGCTTTTCACAGGCCACAGCTCTTGCCAGGATCCTCCTTCAGAATGGGCTTTCCATGAGCTTCCTTAAGAGCATGTCCATCTGTTCATGCATGCCCTGCAGGGGGATATCAGCTCCACCACGGACCTCCGTGGGCTGCAGGGGACAACCAGCTTCTGCACAGGCTGTCTGCAGGGCAATCGGTGCTCTGGCACCTCCTTCCTCTCCTTCATTCACAGTTGTTTCTCACATATTCTCACTCCTCTCTTCTTGCTGCTCTTGCACATTATTTTTTACCCTTTCTTTAGTATGTCAATCTGCAGGTGGTCCCAGCATCAGGGATAGACTCAGTTTTGGCCAGTGGCAGGCCCACCTTAGTTATTTGGAACTGTCTCTGTCTGACATGGGGATAGCACCTTGTGTCTCCTCACAGAAACCAACCCTGCAGCCCCTCTGCTACGAAAACCTCCCCATACAAACTGAATAAAAATGTAAAATGTGAAGTAAACCTCAAGGTATTCCATTCCAGTTCTAAGCTGGTCAAGGTCAAGAAAGATGGTCTTTTTAATTCTGATCCCTATTACACTCATGTGACTTGGCAAAAGGGATGCATATTTCAGAGATGTCAAAAATAACAACACATTTTCAAGAAATTAGCTTAGGATTTGTTTTAAATATATACATACATTTACTTTTTAACAACCTATATATCTACATGCACACAGATCCATAGGACAATTTTAATCTCTGCAATTCAAATGTAGATTTAATTCCACTGATTGTCCAAGTGTTTCAGTGGCATAATTTCCAGAGTGAAGATTTATCCTAAATGAAATGTTTTGTCTATTTTTAAGACAAGAGAGACATCTCCATTCTGAATTCTTTCAATGAGAGAAAATGAAGAAAGATCCTTAAAAATACCTTAGATCCTTACATGTAATCCTTACAAATAAGGGATCCTAACAAATACTTACACATATTAGTTGTATGAAAAAAATCTTTCTATTTACGTGATATTCTGACATCCTAAAAGGCAAAACTCTAAAAGTTAATGTACGTATCTTTATTTAGGACAATAAATCTAATTGATATACTGAAGTACATTGGAGAGTAACCTTAAAACCCCAAAGAACCTAGAGATTAAATTATGAGATTAATAGAAATATAAGAACAAGAATCTGAAAATCAAATAATATCAATAAAAAATAACTCTGTGGGAATTTTTAACTGGAAATATTGAATAGATGTTAACAAAACTATAGAGAAACACAGAGAAAGTCTTAAACAGTATCCATGAAGATATTTCAGTAATCTTAATTTTTATGAAAAATTTATTGGTTTATTCGTTGGTTGGTTGGTTGGTGTTACTTTGTGGTAGTTTTTTTCTTATCATAAACAAGAAATTTAAATGATACCATCAAAATATCTTCTGTAGGAAGTGCAATGTAATAAAATAGGAAAGAATAGTTGAAATGCTTCTTAATCCCAGCAAGACAAATAAGCCTTTATAATTTCACTTATTTTTTAGGACGATTCTGCAGCAACTTGATTAATAATTCAAAAATACTTTCAAGAATTTAGCTTTATAGTGTGGGAGTTTTTTTTCTTTCCTAAGAGTCTTAGAGTCTTCTAAGAGTCTTCTAAGAGTCAGGTGTTTACTGAGTCTCTTAAAAAGAAATCTAAATTCAGTTTAATTTTGATACTTCAATTCGTATTTCTTTCTGAGATATGCACTGGCTATTAAGGAATTATTTCCTGACTGTTATGCATCAAAGACAATAAGGAAATTGATTGAGAGCTTAGAATTTATTCTGGTCTAAATTCATTGAAGATTTCCTAAAGAAAATTAATATAGTCATGTTACAGAAGACTCAATAATTCAATGTATACAATAAAAATAATGAATATTTGAAGAAAATTTTACCTTGATAGTCTTTACTTGTTATCACTGGTAATTCATCACTCTTATCTCTTCTGTTCTGAACACTCAATGTGCTCTAAATCTCCTTTTGCCTGTCAGACTTTCAGGTACTTTTGTTTAAATTATAAATGTATCATCACAGTTATGTGTCAAAACACCGATTAAATTTAATAGTAGAAAGATTTTTGTTTTCTTTTATAGCCTGACCTGGAGTGTAATCATATTGTATAAATGTAGAAATTCTTTATTCTCTCTAAAACATCTTCAGATAAAACAGGGAATTAAATATTTATGATAAAGTGGTGGAGTGACTCCTTTTACATAGGCAGTATTTCCATTGTGTTTGAAATCTTAGCTGTTTAGATGAAAAACTATTAGTATAATTTACATTCTATTTTGAAAGGCAGAAAAATCCTTCAATTCCTTTTATTAGTATCATAAGGAAAAAGAAGAACTGCACGTGAGATTATTTTACTGTATCATAAAGCTTGCTGAGATTTCAATTATGTAGGTCAATAACTCAATCTTTTCTTCATAAGAGGTTTTAAACAAAGAAAAATATTAAAGACGAAAGGAAGAGAGAGGAATTTTTGAAATAGTCGATTTGCTACATTCAAGGGACGTAAAACATCCAAATTCAAACCACTGTTTTTACCTAATTGAGAGCTAATGAGCATGAGAACTCATTGCCTGTTTTGACAGTTTTTACCCAGCTTCTTCAAGTTGCAATGAATAATCATTGGTTCAAAACACACCGGCTCTGCAACCCATTCACAGTGGGGCTGTGCATGTCTTTAGTATACACACACACACACACACACACACACATATATGCATATACATGTAGAATATATACTTATATATTTGTATATGTATGCTTATGCGTATGTGTATGTGCATGTGTATATCAATCTGTATATGTATATATATATTCTTCCTCAGCATAAGAAAACCTGCACTGAAGTCCTTACTCTAAACCTTGCAGATAGAGGAGCTAAATTTGCATCTGTGTCGTTACTGCTAAATTAGGCTAGCACATCATTTACATACAGTTTTATCACTTAAAAAATAAAGCTAGAAAAAATACAAAGAAAAGCAGGAGTCCTTAGCACCAGTTCATGCACATAAGGAATCAGGATTCTCTGTGTTCTGTCTAGCCCTTAAATGGCTTAAAGCTCAGGCTTTCCAATGAGAAGCTGTGAGAAATTCCTAACCTAGCTCACATGCAATTAAATACTTAGCAGTTTATGGCATTATTTCTCATGGCATTTTTATTATTATTAAAAATGATATGTGAATTATGTGGATTCTTAGATAAAAACACCTCCTGTTTTAACAGAGCACATTTGCATGCAAGTGTTATCTGGGTATATTTATCTCATTCTGGCATGTAAGTGTTATCTGGGTATATTTATCTCATTCTGGCTGCAAATACAGATAACTTGTTTCTGATACACTTAGTTCTCAACAAAAAAATTATTCACTGTGAAACAAAAAAATACAAGTCATAAAACCAACTCTGAAAAATTATTTCTGTACAGTGACCTTTTCAATCACAATCAGAGAGTTACTATTTGTCTGAACAGAGCTTGTCACACATTACCTAAGCTGAACTCTTACCACCATTCTCACAAGCTCCACTAAAATAAAGGGAATATACTTTCTGAAATTCCCCCATTTAGATAATACACATAAATAATTAATTGGGGGGTTTTAGCAATTAACTTGAATTTGTGTTCTCAGTAATGAAGTGATACAATTTAAGCATCTAAATAAAAACCTTTCTCTTTGTAATTTCAGAATTCAGACTTCTCGTGCTGTTTTTTGATTAGGACAGAGATATATTCAACATACTTTGGTGGAAAATCTGTCCCCATTGAAGCCAGTAACAAATAAAAATTAATACCATCCCAAGAATTGTTCCTGTCTTATCAAATGCAGTAAAAAAAGGTTTTAACTTTTGTAAACTTTTTGCTGTTTAATACATGAGTGCAACATTGAATCAAGGTAGCCAGTGAAGAACCTATCTGGAATTTTCTCTGTATTTTTCTTTCCATTGATACTATAAATAGAACTCCTATGTAGTTCTGCACAAACCCTCCTTTCATCATATCAGAATAATTAGTTTCATCAACACTATTTCATGTGTAATTTCTGGTCATATTTTAATAGGCTTTACTTCTCTCTGTGTTTAAAACTTGTCCATCAAGAGATTCTGATTTCCCCCACTGCATTCTACTAAAAATTATTCATAGGAAAAAAACAAAAGTTTGGTGAAAGTTTTTGTTCTTTCCCATGGCTGTGGTCATTTGTTTTTGCAAATGTTCTGTATTTCTGACCTCCAAGGCCATGGTTATTATTAAGCTTCCAGATTTGTCTTATTCCATCTGAGATTTTGAAATTGACTCAAAATAGATTCAGTACTCTGAAAGAGTGTTGGCACTCTTACTATTTATTATTTATTATTATTATTGCCTTTTTGGTTTTATTTATGCTATTTCAATTATAAAGCTATTTATTATTCCCATTTTGACATGATAAATAAAAAATATGAAACATTTAATCAATGGATTAAAGATATTTTAGTGGCTTTAGCTTTTCCTTTTTTCTGTTTTGAGTAACTCTAAGTGCCTTATGTGTTCATCTACATGCCTTTTTTAATTTTCAGTAAGAGTACCAAAAAACAACATTTTTTCCAAGTGATGATATTGCACAGAGCTCTCTGCAAACTGTAATTTCTTTGATCATGGGCTTATCTCGTTCTGCAAAATTTGGAGGGCTGCTTTTTTCATCCACAGTCAAGCATCAGCCAAAAGGCAGAAGCTTAAAAGGGAGAAAAAATAATGGGCAATTTTTACCCTGCACCACACTTAGGCTGAGCTCAGGATTAGTTGAAGCTGAAGTTGGTTCAAATTGCACATTAGAGTTTAGTGAGATAGCAGTTCATTTACCTCTAATTTTGTACTTAAGAAGGGATGAAACTAAGACTAGAACCTAAATTGAACAAGCAGAGACTTGAAATGTCAAGTTCTTGCCTGGGAGGGCTGTGTAATGATCCTCTAATCAGCTTTGAGGGCCAAAATTCAGCAAGGAGAGTTTTCTCACAGACACCTGCAAAGTATTTATACTTCAAGAGAGAAAACATGAATCTGCTTGATGGTTCTATGTATTTTTATTTGTTGACCAATGTTTTTAAACATTGTTTAGTCTTTAACAAAATGTAAGAGGAATAGCAATGCTGAATTTTTAAAAGTGTTTAGCAGTTAAGGACTCATTGACAGCAGTTATGGTGTATTTTGGAATATTTAAAAGATACTTTCCATATTTTACCAGTTGCAGGGGTTTTTGTTGTGTTTTGTTTGGGGTTTTTTTGTTTTTTTTTTTTTCTTTTAAATTTAATTTAAATTAAAATTCTTCGTCTAGAATTCTTGTTTACTGTTTAGAAACCTTTTTTTCACAGTCGCTTTTTAGTGTAGATCTTTGAATTTACAGTTAAGCAGCCTTATACTTGCAAAGCCAGGCACTTGTTTGGAAGGAGAGAAAGTGTTCATAATGTGTGGAATGAACTTTATCTTGAAGGCTTTCTCATTTAATTGATGTGATCTGACCTTGCCATTAGTCTTGCTAGAGGCAAGCTATTTCTGTCTGCATTACTTTTCATTATTACTTTCGTGTAGAAGCTCAGTACCTGCTGCTCCATATAAATATGTGACAAAGCTAAAGAACATACTCTGCAAAGTCATTCAAGTCCTATCTACTCTTATACTTTCAAAGTTAATTCACACAAGTGTATACCATAGTGCCATATATCAAAGTCTGTTGTGTCAACAGAAATTTGGAATACCAAACTTGTGATCATGGTTTGAGATATTGCAGGAAATTTATATTCCCTATTTAGTTATCTGGAGTCCAGGCATCATCACCTTAGATATAAATCAATCTTTCCTGTAGAAGTTACTTTGCAGCTATGCCTGAGCTTATTATTAATTCACAGTGTTCTTTGTTCGGTACAGAGTGAAGGAGACAATCAAATGATATATCACATAAACAATTAAAATCCGTCCTTGTGGCTTTAAGCTGTTGAAATGATGCAGAACTTGTGCAGAATGCAACTGTCCTCAAATTACTTTCATTGTTAAACATTAGACAATATGAAAAATTTCAGTCTGACTCAGTAATTTAGAATAGTATCTGTAGACCTCTGTCAGATACTTATTTATCTTTATTACTGTATGGTTACTTCAGCAGACACAGGAATCATAAGAAATACAATGATGGTACATGGATAAAATTAACAACACTCATATGCCTCATTGTTTTTCCCCAAAGATATATGTAAGAGATTCAGAAAGTTCACAGCAAATACCATTAATATAACTTCTCTGCTAAGGCAAATATCTGCCAATCCTTTTAACGACAATCACTAATTTAATATGTAATTTGACAAATATTATCAACTACTGTTTTGCAGATTATTTTGAATCTCTGTTGAAAACAATTTGTTAAAACTTGCCAACTTAGTACAAATAATTGTTGGTAACCTTTTCCATCTCTATAAGTATGTCACATCATTCCTATAAACTTGATATTCACATAGGCGCAGAAACATCCAGTCAACCCAGAAAGAAACTGATCTTGAAAATTTGTATTCTTCTTTTTCTATCAGTATCAAAGGGCTAATTTGCAAAAAACTCATACAAGGAACTATGTTGATTTGCGTCAAGTGAAGAACTGTTTCAAAGAATTTAAAATTCAAATTACACATTTGGAAACTAATTCTATATTTTACTGGCATATTACTTTAAACTTTTATCTCTTGACATAAATTGTCATAAAATAAGTTAAAAATACATGTTTGAGAAAAGCAGTTAAAAACCCACAAGTTATCCTGAAGTATTTTACAAAGAGATGAATGCTTTGTTTTATTTCAGTTTTGGTTTGATTTGGTTTAATTTTTAAATTGGACTATGAAAAGTATGAAAATAAACTTTCATTAGTCTTGAGGAGAACAATTCTTTCTTAGTTTATATAGCAAAACAGCAATAAAATAAATACTTGAAGACCAAATAAGTATTCAAGGATAATTTGTCACTGAAGTGTTTTTTTTCTTAATCAGTCTTCTGTCAGTTTTGGCTCCATTAAGTGTTAAGACACTAGTGATCAGGACAATTTGAGAAAAGAAAGGAGTGTGCTTCAAGCAGTTTTTACCAAAATATTGTTCATTATTTGACTTGAGGGGCCCAGAACTGAGCACAGCACTTGAGGTGTTGTTTCACCAGTGCCAAGTACAGGGGACAGTGACTGTCCTGGCCCTGATGGCCACACTATTTCTGATCCAGACCAGGATACCACTGGCCTTCTTGGACACCTTGGAACACTGCCCCCAGCCTGTGGAGCTGTCTGGGGCTGTTGTGACCCAAGGGCAAGACCGAACACTTCACTTATCAAACCTCACACCTTTGGCCTTGACTCATTGATCGAGACTGTCCAGATGCTTGTGAAGAGATTATTAGAAATTAAATATAGCCAAAGCAGCCCATTAGCTAGTACTACAAAGAAAAAGGCATATTTTTTGGGTATAAAAATGAAACTATAATTTCTTTAGAAGAACAATTATAAATTTTAGCTTTATGATAGTGGTTGTTTCACTAAAAATAGTCTATGCAGCAGGCTTTGCTTTCTGAATCATCCCTTTTTGCAACTTTAATAAAACTTCTTCACTAAGCATCTAAGGCTATGCTATACTGTAATTTTAATTGAAACTATGGAATACACTGAAGACAAGAAAAGTTCAATTCCGCATAAATATTTTATTTTTGCACAAGAAAGAACAACTGTTTGGTACATGTATAAAATAGTTCCAGTCTTTGAACAGTGCTCCACAATCTAAAGATTAAGAAAATTCATGATTTTCCTTTAATTTGGTGTCTTTACTTTGAACTCTTGCAATGAAAAAAAATATTTTATTTCCATAAGTGAATCCCAGCATCTTTATATGGTGACAAATTATGAGCTAAGTAATATAAATTAGTTTCTCTACCAAGTGTTAATTGTTGGCTCCATTCTTCAGAGTTTTATGTCAATGCAGCTATTGAATTCAGTGCAGTAGCTAACATCAGCAAAGAACCTGGCTTGTGTTGAAGGTAGCAAAGATTCTACCTTTTGCACAATGTGACTATGTTGATTCATTCCACTTTTACAGATAAGTTTTGACATTAGAAATATTTTATGTTATATGATGTGTAAACAGTTCAATAATACCACTGCATCTCATATTTCTTTACATCAAATGACACATATACATATCAACAAATCTTTTGTTTCTAGTTGTGATTTTCTAAGCATGTGAGCTGAGGTTCATTTATGGTACAATGCTCAAATACTCAAATACGGTACATTGCTCAAATACAAATATTTTTCTATCAATATCCTTTAAACTTTCTGACATTGTTTTTTATTTAGCATCAGTCCTCAACCCTCTTTATTTGAATAGTACTTCTCTCAGGCAAGAAGACCAGTTTCTGTTTGCTTGAGGTATTGCTTATGGTCAGAGATATCACTATAAAAAGCTACTGTTTATGGTAAGATTTGTTACTCTAGGATCAAGAAAGTATTACTTTCACTTTGATTTTATTATGGTTTTCATGTAGATTTGAGACATGATCTTAGAGAGCAAAAGAAGATAGTGAGAAGAAGGACCAAGGAAAGAAAACCTTTAGTAAGATTTGCTAATCTGTGAACTAACTGATTTTTGTTCACAGAAGGTGCAATGTGGTGGCAATTACAATTGCACAACAGCCACTCTAGAGCAACAAGCAACACAGAGCACAGGAAACGTACTGAATTGTAGAATTTTTTGTAAAGTAAAAATATATCTGCGTTTTGATATCTTAAACTACTGTCCTGATTGCCTTATGATAATTAGTATAGTATCTATTAACTATATTGTAAAAGTAAATAAGGATTTGATGAAGGGGCAGGTAAATCTATAGGTGTAATTATTGCCTCTATAGAGATAATTACTGCATATACTCATGTGCAAAACAAATTATTCTTATTGTTTCCTGTTCTGATGAACTAGAAGATTAGATGCTGATTATACACTACGTTAAAGGGTTAATTACTTTCATTTAAGCTACACACAATACTACTTAGAACTTCATCTGAAAAGCACAGTTCTTTGCTTTAGCATAATTTTACAGTTAGATAAAGCAAATTTAGGGGAACAATAGGGGAACAATCAGGGAACAGTTCAAAGTTCTTGTACAGCTCATTTCTCTAGGTGGACCATAATTTAAATGTTCCTGAGCCTGGTTATTATATTAGAGACACAGAAAGAAAGAGAAATTTTGGTGGAGGGTATAGACCAGCAAATGACAATGGTCTAGTCTTGGTATTATTTGTACATTTACTTCTGAACTTAAAAAGCTCCAAACACACCAAGCCTGTATTAAGTTTTTGACATCTGAATAACATTTTACTAGGTTTTACCTTAGTTGGACTAACTAATTTGTGTTTGTTTAATGGAGTGTTCATAACTACTCATTAAACAGTTAATTTCTTTGGTTTCGAAGTGGAAGTATTTTATAATTCTAAACTGGTGAAATTGGGATGAGTGTAATCCTTTATTGAGACTCTGTGTGTGTCCACTGAAGTGTTTACTGTAGTGAATCCCCCTGAGAGACTGTCCAGGGACTGCAGATTCTTTTTTTTTTTTCTTCCATGTAGGATTTTCCTCCTACAAGTATTTGGTTGTGCTTACCTGATAGTTTTTCTGACCCTCTATGACTGTTGGGTATCATGTTATACTCATCCCTTCTCATGTGAGGCACAGAGAGCAGTTGCTTGTATCTCGAAGTATTTTACACTAGCTAGAAGTTTCTTTTATGGAAACCAATTGACTGAGATATATATGAAGTAAAATTAAACACTGTCTTTTCTGGCCTTGAACTCCTTGAACTCTGCAATATTGGACAATCTGATGAACAGAACAAGCTGGAAAGTTATCAAACAAGGCTATATCTGTGTCCTGGAGTTCTTCTATTAGTGAACTGAAGAGATATTGCAGTGTTCAGATGATTTATTTATGAGTTCTTTTAATCTAAATTGCACATGATTTGCACTTCATTTATGCCTAGTGCAGTTGGCATGTATCTGGAAATATTCATGCATAAGAGTGGGTAATTCCAAAATCATCTAGGGAGATCAGAAAGCATAAAACATTGTGGCTTTAACAAATATTGAAGTTTTAGATTCACATTTACATTTTGCATAAAAAGCAGATTAGCATAGTATAGACAGGCACAGATATAATGAAAATAAACACTTAAAATTAGCTCTAAAAATATTTAATGTCATAACTGTAGAGTCATTGAGAGAGGAGTTAAAAACTTTAATCTACTTTTCAGTAAGGAAATGGCTTAGAAAAGTCGTTCAAATGCTTGGTGGATTGAGAACCATACATCTGTTGAATTGTCTCTATTACTGCAATTTAGAATATATGCTGTATATTCCTCATTCTAAAAAAATAATAATGCCTGGGTTCAATTTTTCTTCTTTTTTTTTTTTCATATCAAATAATGCAGAGTCAGCAAAAATAATAATGCCTAGGTTCAATTTTTCTTCTTTTTTTTTTCATATCAAATAATGCAGAGTCAGCTGTTCAGCTTTATGCAGAGCTTCACATTTTAATGAAAGTTGCATTTGCATGAACTAGATTTATTTTCTTTCTATGCACTAGTTCAAATTTCAGTATGAACTTTAAAGGGCTTTGTTTATTTCACTGCAGTGAAGGACATTGCAGGAATCACTTTTTCACTTGGCACGAATATCATGTTGCCTTCCTTTGTTCAGCATTTTGAGTCACAGTAAACGCTAGTGGTGGATATGGTACTATAAAGAGAACATGGAAATAGAAGGATGCAGGAGAAGAAAATCTTGTCTGTGTATGTCTGTCATATTTTTCAGGATATTAACAAAACTTGTGGCATTAGGTGAAGAAAATGTACTCTGAAATAAGACTGAAACTATGAAATGCTTATCTGTTTTGAAACTCCTCTGTCATGCCCTAGTTGTGGCCAAAAGTTCCTTTACCAGTGTTTATGGAAATTGAAAGAGTTTATCAGTCTTTTATCCTTTATCATTACTAAGTATTCAAAATTATTCCTATGAAAAAATGTTATTGAATAAAGACAAGTGCATGATAGAAAAACCTGGCTCAAAAGTTCCATCATAGCCAGCTTGCTTCAATGACTATGTGAAAACTAACTAAAGCTGGTAAAAAATATTGTTCTCGATAAATCACACTCCAGCCATCTTTCTATTGAACAATAGTTCTAAAAAATATACGTAAATTAATACAAATAGTTAAAGCTATCATTGGAAAGCAAAAATAGCAAGATTTTTTTTTCTTTACTAGAACTTGGAAATTTTAGAGTTTTACTAATGACAATTATCACATTCTGGCACTTCATGATACCACTGTGGTTGTTACATTATTAGCTATTTTTCTTAAAAACTGTTCTTCCCACTCTAATTAAAAATTTTGCTTTGGTTTTGTAAATACATACCAGTATTTATATTGTATTTGTTCTCTACATACATTTCTCTGAATGGTGTATGAGACAAGGAACAATGAAAACATAGAACCAGCAATAAAATTGAAGCAGCTGTCCAGTGAAGAAGAAAGGTCACCCCAAATAATAATCTAAAATGAGGCTCAGGTCTACAATTAAAATGGTTCACAAATAAATTAAATATTCACTAAATCAAAGGCAAAGTAAAAGAGGCATGCCTGTAGCTAATTAATTAGAGAAAAATTGAGGATTTTTAGTTTATGTAAATATCTTAAAGTTTTGAATTTGAAGCTGCTCCACAAATCTACAGTAGTAGTAGTACAGGTGACCTTAGTAGGAGCACATACACTTAACACATATTTCAGATGAAAGTGCGGCACTACTACAGGGATAAAAAAATGAAACGAGACAATGTCAAATTTCCTTTATGTTTAATTCAGAATTGATGACTGATAAACGAAAAAAAAAAAAACAAAAAAAAAACCCAAACCAAAAAAACAGTACTAAAACCTTTTAATGTGTCTGTTCTCTTTAGAAAGATTTTCACCTTTAATTTTGCTACTTTTTCATAATCCTTAAAGTGTACAAGATTTTGTTAAAACTAATTCCTAAATAGGGAAATATTTCTATGATTTTTCTCCAAATTCTTCTCTCATGTAGGGAAAGATTTTGCCTCAGGTTTTAAAAATAATAAACTGGAAAATTTTCAGAGTTTGTATGACCTAGACATGAAAGAGAGAAAGATAAGAAGCAAGAATAGCACGCTGGTATTAAAACACAGTTAAGCTGCCTAAATGCTATGCATCTTTATGTAAAAACTAGCAGAGGAGACTGAGGGCTTATGAAGCTGAAATACATGTATTTGAAAACTGGAAAAATATATTATTTAGTTCTGGCAGACATTTGGAATGCTCCATCTCTTTAAAACAGAAGGTGCATTCCTCTTTAATGAGTAGTGCTTTATATGGGGTATTACTGTATACAAATTTGGTTACTAGGTGATAAACACCCCAGTGAGATTAGCTAGAAGCTGAGCAAATGAGAATTAATACTGGACACTGCTGTTGGTAACAGATTTCTGCTTCTTTTCATGGATGTAATGAATTTACAAGCTTCACATTATGTGACAAACATGCAAACACTCTACTCCTCCTAAAAACTCTCTAAGTAGTCAAAATAAAATATTTTATAAAGTTATTTTCTGTCTTCAAAACTCTTATGTTTATAAATATGATAACACACAAAATTTTCTTATAACACTTGACATATTAACACAGAAAATCCAAACAAATTCAAATTATTTTTTTAACAGTGAAAAAATAAAAAAAAACCTACATGGAGGATTTTTTCAAAAGAAATGCTAGAGGGTCATTTTAATAAGAAGTGCAAAGCAGTAAGCTATCAGTATGGTAATTAAAATCAATGAGTGTCCATAACCATGCTTGAAGATGTGAAGAAGGTTAAAACTAATTAAAAACATCGCAAAAGGTCTTTCTTTAACGATTGAAGAGATGCCTTGGTGGATAGAACCTCGCAACCTGATATCAAGGGAAAACAGGTTCAAAGGAGCAAAAGTCCGTTATAAAAAGTGTAAATTTTTTGCCCAGAGAGAAAGAAAACATCAGACTGTTCAAACATAACTTTATGTAGCTAGCATTCAAACATCATCAGTTCCTTAAACTTTTGAACCTTTTTCAACTGAAATAAATGAGAATGCTTCTATTTGACATACAAGGCTGGGATCAGAATCTACTTTTCCTGTTGCAGAAGGTGATGCAATTATAAAAGCTAATTTAGATATTCGTTTGCCAGATTAAAAAGAATTCTGTTTTGGGACCTCAGAACTATTTCTGAGGTCCTTATCTGCAAACTGGACAAGTTTGCCTGAGATATTAAGGGCTTTTCACTTTTTATGCTCTAGGTTTTACAGTAGGAATAATCCTATGTTCTGCATCCTCTATTCATCATCACAGCAGAGAAAAACTGGAAAAACAATTAACAAACAGACAGAAATTAAAAATTAATATTCTACCTAGGCCTTCTATTGCTTGATTTAGTGTGGGAATTGTGGTTTCAATTTAAAAATAATAATAAATAAAAAAATAAGTAAATCATACATAGCAGTAAGAGGCTACATTTGGTGGATTAAAGAGTTTAAAAGTGCTTTTAATCCTATCTTAATCCCATTAATTAAATACTAAAATTTTACTCCTTACTATAAGCCGTTTAATTTAGGAACTGTCTTGGAATCTTAGACTAATCATTGACAACTATCTCTTTATTACATTTTTTAACTCCCCACATCTGGAAAAACTGAACATGAATCTTATTGTTCTTTTTAAATACAAAACACTGCTCAGATAGTAAATTCAAAATTTGTTTTTTTGCAGAGAGCCTAAATCACATTTATTTTGTTTTCTATCCATCCCAGCAATGTAACAAAATGCACTCCTTCTCCAAGCAGAGTACTTGCTCCTGAAAAAATTACATCTACCAACTCTAGTCATAAGGGTAAAGTTTTGCTGCTTCTTATTCTGTTTGACCTTACAGTCCCCACAGCTAAAAGAGATTCACATGCGGATCCAATTCCAGCTTGTGCATCATCTGAGCTGTTTACTGTATTCCAGGCAATTACAGCTGTGCAAACCCAGTGACAGCATTAGGGGGCACAGGTGCAAACAAGGAACTAATTTGGCCTGCAAAACTTGTGTTATTGGTGATAATAGATGAGATGGAAAGGAGCCAACTTGATTCTCAAATCACAGACCGACTATGTAAGGCTGAGAAGAATATCCAAATGTTTACTTAAATGGAAGAATGTGGGATAAAAAAACTTTCACAGGCAATGAATGTATTCCCAGGGTATTTTTTCTCTTTACTTCTTTTCACAGAATCATTTTCTAAAGTAACAATGCACTTGATTCAATCAAGTGAAAATGCTAATGTGTTAATCCCATGCCAGGAATGTACCAACATAATTGTTCATCATACTATGGAATTAAGTAAGAAAGTGAAAGGCAGAAACAATTTTGTAAAAATGTTACTGGATATGCATTTTTTTATTATGAAATAAAGAAAATTTAGGGAACGTGTATTGTTACATAGTGGGTTAATTCCATCATTTAAGGATAGTGAGTATTGAATACTAAGGCAGAGATAATTTAAACTGTCAAGAAAGGACAGACAAAGAACAAAAATTGAAGAAATAAGGTGAAAGGAGAAACAGTTTGGTGCTAAGCATCAGTTTTTGTGATTACATTGATTATTTAAATCTGTAAAGATTTGACTGGCTCTATACTTGGGACGACATTGCCTTAATGAAATATCTAGGGTTTCCCGGCATTTGGGGTTTTATGAGCTAACTTCAGTCTTTTTCCTCTTTTCTTTTTCTTTTCTTTTCTTTTCTTTTCTTTTCTTTTCTTTTCTTTTCTTTTCTTTTTTCTTTTCTTTTCTTTTCTTTTCTTTTCTTTTCTTTTCTTTTCTTTTCTTTTCTTTTCTTTTCTTTTCTTTTCTTTTCTTTTCTTTTCTTTTCTTCTTCACTTTTAGTATAGATATTAGATAAATGTTTGCATTTCTTTTCTTTTTACTACTCCTAGTTTCCTAGTTACTATGACAAATATACGTTAAAAGAAGGTCCAATTGTTTTTATTCTTCCTTTTCAAAGTAATTAGCAGTAAATTTTGCATTGAACAAATGAGATAGACACATTTGAAAACTTATTCATCTCAATTATATTTTCTTGTAGATTTAACAGGTAAGTAGAAAGCATCTCTATTTTGAAAAATCTTTGTCTCAAATCCTGATTTTTCTCAGTTAGTGGTATTGGTCAAATATCTTTTTAAGCAACGTTTTGAAATCGTGGTGCTGGCCAAAATAATATATTGCAAGACAGTAATTATATTTGAATGAAGAGAATTTCTCTGAAATTCAGAGGAATATGTTGCAAATGGGATTTTCATAGGCAAAATTCATTTGGAATACAACATTTGTATTATTTGCATCATTTAGTTGAAATTGCCATAAATTAAACAATACCATAAACAGCAAATATTAGAGATTGTCAAGTATTGGCTGCAGCCTCAAATTAAAATACAGCACTTAACTCTCCAAAGCAGTTTTCACCAAAAGTATTTCTAAAAAAAATTGTTTGTTTATTTTATCACACGCTTTCTAAGATAATATGACTCCAATATAGAATTTGTTTTTCCAAAACAAATGTTATTAGCAGGTGTGAAATAATTAAACAAATAAAGCAAGTTCTAAGGTATCAGAGTAATGAAAAATTATGAATCTATCCTTCCTTACAGAGAAGTAATATGCCTGGATAAATTCATAAGCTGGTGTTGGTATTGCAGTGCTCATATGAAAAGTAAAATTTATGCATATTGGAGTATGTAAACATTTATATTCCACTCACTAATTCAAGGTAATTTGTTCTGTTTGAAGGAAGAACTGAGAAATGCTGTTTCTTTTGAACCTTTGTCTGCCATCTTCTTGGAAATTCTCAAGCAGAGGGAAATGCTTGAAATGAGAAATATAGACAACTCTCACTTTGGAGCTCCTGCCTTAATTCATTAAGCTGTTCCCATGTGGTTAAAGTAATAAAGTAATAAAATATGTGGAAGTGGCTGGACATTCATTGGGTACATGCTGGATTGTTCAGGTTCTACTGAATCTAAGGTTACCTTGTGTTGCAGTTACATTGAAAATAAGGTTGAAAAAGGATATTTCAGAGTATATCATCCAGGTGAGACAACCATTTGGGTATTAGAAATAGCAAAAGTTATTTAAATTCCTGAGCCAGGACTCAGTTTACTCAGTTAAATTGTAATATGTTGATTCAGTTCAGTGTCTCTTTGGTCAGATTAGTAAATATAGATAAATATAAATAAATAAATACCTGAAATCTTAATTCTTCCTGAAAAAAAATATATCTACAAGAATGACTTGTTATGGACTAACATAATGGTCAGTTCTGTGTCCTAGTATGTCCCTTTACTCCTATCCCCTTTTAAGCCAGGAAAAGCAATGTCATGAATTTCTAGACTGTACGAAAATATACAGAATCTGCAAGAATCACAACATTTTTTTCTCTCTCTCACCCACTAAATATTCTAAAGGAATACTTTATAAAGAAGGATTTTTTTAAAGGTTCATGCATTATAAAGAGTATTTTACTGATTGTCTTATTGAATCTGATGACATTTCTAATGTGCCTAGTTCTAAACTAGTTAGTTTATTAGTGCCTGATGCAGTCAGCATGTGTCTGGAAATATTTGCAAATTTCTAAAGTACCTATTAAGATGTATTGACTTACTCATCCTCTTCTTATGACCTGGATACTTTATTATTTCATTATGCTAAATACAAAGTTAACTCTAGAATTCTATTTTTAACATGTTTGCAGCTTATACTCTTGGAAACAGTAAAAAAATTGTCTATATGGTAGCTTATTTTAAAATATCAAGATTTTCACAAACCAAGTTTTTCTGCTGCTCCTGCAGATGGGAAGGACTACTATGTCAGAACTTTAAAAATAATTTTTCTGTACACCCACAGAAAATTATTTCTGGAAAGATAAACATAATCATAAATAATATTAAGCCAAGGACAAAGATAAGAACAAAGTTGAGATGCAACTTTGCTTCACTGAAGACTCTAAAGAAGTTAGCAAGTTTCTATGCATATAAAATGAAAAATAAGGGAGAGATATTTCACCTCCTATTTCAAAGAGGAGGAAAGAACATTAGTACAAAAGGATATTGCTGTTGACACTGTTTTGCTTCAGTTGCAAATCTTAAAAAAGGGTATGTGACATGTAACTCAGGACCATGCACCCATTTGTTGTACCAGAAACAATCAAGAAATGTGATTGTCAAAACAGACTGTGGGAGCTGTACAACATGATTAAATCATTAGTGATGACTCCACTTTTAGCAATATGCAGCACATCTGAAAGTAAATATACCACTGAATTTCAAAGCAGTAAAAGGTTGTGTTCTATTTTTATCCTCTAACCTTTTCTACTGTAATTTTTCTATCTCAAAAAATGTAGTATTGCCTTAATTCTAAGAAGTTTAACTTAATTAGGAAATTATATGGTTGAGTTGTATTATAGTTAGAGGATGATATTAATCCTCCTCAGCCCATCAATTTAAACAACAAACAGATGAGAAAAAATAGCAAGAACTCTCTGTGAGAAGGATTTTTCTCTGTGTATGTTGGAAGAACCTGAACTTCTGAAAAGGAACCAAAAAAAGTAAAATAAAAGAAAGCTTCTATAAACTTACCTTATGAACAAGCAGACTTAACGTGTCTTTGATTATTTAAGGGAAAGACATAAAAGAGCTGTCAAAAATTAGATGTAGATGAGTAACAAGAAAAATTACATAAAGTTAAATAAAATCTTATTATTTTTAAGCAAAGAAAATGAAAAGTTAGCTTCAAAGATACTACTATGATGGCATGTGGGTAACCAGTACCTGAGCTATCCTACAGTAACAGATATCTTTACAGATTTCAGTTTCATTAAATACAAAAATAATTCATGTCAATTTCTTTGCTTCAAAATTCAAAGAATGGAAGAGGTATCCTTTATTTAATCTACAAAGGATGTGAAAATTATTTTTATTTACCATCATACTGATGGAGAAAACATCTGGTTTTCTGCTGAGGCAGGTCAACAGGAGAACCATAAATGCATGCAAACTGACACCTTTGCAGTTAGCTAGCGATGGAATGTTCACTTTACCTCGATCCCTCTACAGGAAACATAAGCTCCAGCTCAGGCAGCAATGCTTGTAATCAATCACAGCAGCCTCTATAGAAGGAGGCTATTACTGAAGAATGTTTACTGATATTACAACATTATGATTCACTGATGCCTCTAGTGTATCTTTTACTGAATTTTATTTCCTCCTTTTTATTTCTTTTACTACATTTCCTTCACTAGACTGATAGTTTCACATCGGGTTATTCATGTTAACACCGGCATTCTTACAGTAGGGTCAATTTAATTTGAGGTTATACAATTACTGAACTAACATGTTCATTTCATTTATGTGCTGTATCTTTATTAACAGAAAAAATCCTATGGAAAAGCTCAATAAAATAATTTCATACCTGTACACAGAAAAAATAATCTAGATCTCAATTCTTTGGGTCTATACACTTTGTAGTTTAAACTTTCCTATTACCTTGTAATTTTATTGCAAGGAACAGTTTACTGGCAGCATTTTGAAGCTTAAATAAGAATTTTCTTGCCTTCTCTTGTCTTCCTCTCTTTTCATGAAGGATATATGATGGTCATATGAAAGGAATAATTTGACAGGCAAGTTACAAAAATAAGATGGTTTTCATCTTGCAAATGCAAAAGAGTAATATTTTGTTCTCAGTTTCTCTGAAACGTGAAGTAAAGCTCCTAAGTTTAGCAAGTTCTGAGAAACAGGAGTTTTACCATTATTAGATATCTAATGAGATATTAGGGACTGGGTCAAAAGTGTTTCTCTGGTTCCCTTTTTGAAAATTAATTTGGAAGTAATAAATAAATATTTGTTTTAAAACATTTTTATGTATTTCTAAAACATAAAAAAGTAAACAAGCAATTTTATATGTAAAACCAGTAACATGGATACTGGAGGTTATCTGTCTTCTGTGCGATGCTCTGCTTCACAGGAAAGATCCAAATACACATATTGCTCACATTTCCCTTAAAATAGTTCCATAGAGTAAAAAGTACCTGAAATTTACCTCTGTCATATAGGACCTGTGACTTTGCAAACCAATAGTCATTAGAAAACTGATTATATTGAGCAATTCCACTGAATGCAGGTCAAGGAATTCCCGCTGATCTCTGAAATTATAGTATGCACAAGGAAGCCTTATTTTTATCCATTCTATGATTCTATTTCAGTAGGTTCTTTCAACAGCATACACATTAAAAAAAAAAAACCAAAAAACAAAAAAAAAAAAAAAACATAAGTGCTTTTGGCTTTAAGATTTATGAGCTGTAATCACCTTTTGAGTTATAGTCCATTAACACCTACATTAAAATCCTCTGAGTGTAGTCTGAGACTTTATAATAGAAGGTTTATAGCATATTCTTACTTGTACATGAAACTGGAATTTTATACAACATAGAAAATTTTATATAATGTAGAAAATATTATCATATCTTCAATCAAAAAGAAGCCTATTGGAGCCTTTTTTCCCCTTTGATATATGGTAATAGTCTGTATTACTCTGCTCCTTCTAATGATTATAGAGTGGGCCTCAGAGAGAAATTTGTCCATTCACTGACAGCTGAAGTGGAAACATTTGAGTCTTATACCAGAAAGGAATACAAATGCTGAATCAAATTAACAGTTCTATGTGCTCAATGTCTGTGTCTAATCTTTTATGACAGCTGGTACCTGACAGTGAGTTATTTTACCTAGTCTCTGCTTCACTAGCTGTTCAATAAGCCTTTTCATGGAACTGAGATTTGCTGAGTAATACAGTTCTCCTATCTTGGCTTCCTATTCTACTGTAGAATTGAGTTGAAACTATTTCAAATTCTATCAGTGGCATACAGATTTGAAAAGAAACAATTCTGTTGTGCCAGAAATACTGGTAGAAGGTCACCTAGGGTAAAAATAAGTTTAGGCAGTCAAACCTTTTACAATGCAATTACTCTCATCACAAGAAAGGGGGAACTCAAGGGGGAAAAGAAAAAAAAAAAAGCAAAACCAGCTTCATTTCTCTAAGTCACTGAGATGGGAATTTCAAAAGAGTAAGTACTGCAGATACAAGTAAAAAAACAGACTATCCTGAGGGGTTAGAGAAAAAGGACTTAAATACAAAGTGTCTGAATATGTGACCTGTTTTCCAAAAGGTTCAACTCCCCCTGAGGTTAATAAAAGCTATGAAGTTGCTTAACATTTTTAAGAAATCTCCTTGTTGCTTTTTCTGTTAATTATGACTACCAAATCATTTTTTTTTCTATTACATTTATACCCTGTAGTATAATCAGATCAAAAAATGTATGAAGGTTTTCCCCAGTTTCACATGTCAATATTGGTAGCAACAGGAGAAGAATATACAGTAAGGTCAAACATATAGCAGTGCTCATTATTAAATTTTCAAGTGTTTTACAAAGTGACAGAATCCTCTGAATATCTAAATACTGTGGAAACCACGGCTTGGTTGTGTTCTGTTGAAATATCTGTCTGCATCTGTAATGTGCTTTGCTGTTGATTTTTGAAACTTTAGCTTCCTTTTTCTGCCTTTGCTTCTCCCTGCTGCCTTTGCTAGAGGACAAGAAGTTGGTAAATTTTGTTGAAAAATAAAGAAGAGTCTTTACTTCATCACTCAAGAAAAGAAGAAGGGAATATTGTTAATGAATAAATGAGTGAGTTCCCTTGCATCACCCCATGCTTCCAGCTTCCTGGGTTTAAAAGCTATGGGTGTACATACAACCACATAGGATATAACCACACCGAAATGTCAGAAGACACATTAACAGTACATTCTAAAAATGTGAACTCAAAAACAGAAAAAAAAAAAATTAGTACTAAATTAGGAAAAATGTAAGAGAGTGTTGGGAAAGTAAAGTTTAAAGTCAGTGATGTAAAGAAAAGCATGGTTGCAGCCATGCATGTGTGGCAAAAAATGCAAACAAGTCTAACCTCTTTGCATCAGAAAGTCATTGATATTAAAGTTAAACCCTTGAGATCTTTTATTATTATAGGAATGTTTTAAGGGAAGGGGGGCCTCTGTAAGTTTATATGATAAATAAATAAAAAATGTGCTGAGAAGGATCAAAAAGACCTACTGACTGGAAAAAGAAAGGATTCACACAAGTGATCAAACAGCTCCTTAAATTCTGGAGTGACTACACTTGAAATACAGTATCCCACTAGAATGCACTTATTTTATTTGGCTTTTAGGTCAAAGCTAACCTGCACAAGGCTACTTAGGCTATGCCAACACTAAAATCCAGCAGTACCACAAACAGTTTCTGGGCACTGGCACGTGGCCCTCTGAGAATATACTTTTCACCTGTGCTAAACACTGCTCTCTCAAATGATCAGAGCCAGTGCCTTGACAGTGAGGAATTTCCAGGACTAGTTAATGAGCTGTTTGCATGCATATACCCTGGTTTTGAAATTAAGAAAGTACCTTATCATAGAGTGTCAACATCATTTAAAAATAAAGTGTTGGAAGGTGTGATTTCAGGCCTACCTGCAGTCTTGTAGATGCGTTCAATCATATTACTAGGCATTGTTGTGATATCCATTAAGAAAATAAAGGAGTTTCCTAACTTAAGATCTTCTTCCCATGCAGATTATACTGAGTATGATAGAACGAAAAATCAAATGTATCAGATCCATTACATATTTTTCCATACCAGAAAAAAAGTTAAATTACATTCAGGTCCTCACAGGTAGAGATTTCCATAGATTAAGTGGGTTTGTAGCCTTAGAAGCTGCAAATGGAAGTCACCAGGAAGGAAGACATTGGAAACCATCCATGTGTACCTGACATCCAGTTTGTGGTAAGGTACTTTCAGCTGGAGAAAACTAATTTTCTGAGAGACCCTCAGAGGATATTGTGTACATGTGTAATTGCCACTGGCTAACCAGCCTCAGAGACCTAAGAGCAAAACTGTCCTACAATTCAGTTGTTCCAAATGTTACTGGAAAAGTGTTTAAAATAATTGTTATAAAAATGCTGACATTTTCAGTGAACATTCTCATTGTTTCTCTCTGAATGTAATTCCTTTACTAATTGCTGCTTTTACTCAGAAGGTGTAAAGGTTACTTTCACAAGTAACATTTGCAGATTTATAGTTTTTATAAGTTTGAGTTTGAGTTCTCTAAATAACTTTAAAGTTTTGTGCATAATTGCAAACCTAAAGAAAAAAAAAACACTTAGCAGTAACAGAAATAAGTAAAGAAATTATATAATTTTTAATTTACTGTAATATGTAAATCAGAATCAAAGCATGTGTTTGTGGTAGGTTTAAAAATATAGATAGTTACTCTTGCTATGAACTCTATGAACTGTCTCACTCTGAAACTATTGGCAGTCTATGAAAAGTCTCATCATCTACCTTTGATTAGAATTTATTAAAGTTTATCTGCATTGCTATTCTCTATCAGGAGGAGCTGATTTGCTATAATCCTGGTAAGAAAAGCACTCAGACTCTGTAAAGCACCATTTAAAATTCTGTATATCAGAGCTAACACTATAAAGAAAGAGAGGATAGTGCAGATAATCTTATGGCCCTTATCATGCTGGAAACCCTGAGCCATGCTGCATAAAATGGGTTTATGATCAGGGCCAAGCAGATCCTGTCTGTGTGAAGCTTTGTCCATTTTGTTAATTTAAATTCTTATACAATCTTCTTAGAAGAAAACTGATCTATATGTTATTTATTTTATCCAGCCGAAAGGATATTCGTATATCCTTTCGTATATAGGAGAAGATCAAGTTCAAGACCATCTTGGGAACCTGAAGGGGCACAAGTGAATGAGACCTCATGAGATTCATGGAGATCCTGAGGGATCTGGTGGAAAATGGGGCTAAAGCACTATCCACCATATTTGAGGAATCATGGTAGTCCAGTGAAGTTGTCTGGGTGAAGGGGAAATATAACCCTCATTTTTAAAAAAAAAGTAAAAAGGAAGACAAAGGAAACTCCAGGACTGGCACTTTCACCTCCATGCCTGACTAGATCATGGAGCAGATTATCCTGAAAACTGTGCTAACAAAAACATGGCATCACTAAGGGCAAACTGTGCCTGACAAATTTGGTGTCCTTCTACAATGGGATTACAGCAATAGTGGATAAGGGAAAAGCATTTGAGGTCATCTACTTGAACTTGTACAAAAAATTTGAAGCTCTCCTGCAAGACATTTTTGTCTCTAAGCTGAAGACATGGGTTTGACAGATGGATCAATCAGTAAGCATTTAAAGAACTGGTTGGATGGTTGCATTCAAAAAGTTGTGGTCAACAGCCTGGTGATGAGTGATGTTTGTCAGAGGTTGGTATTGGGACTAGTGATGTTTAACATCTTTGTCAGCAACAAGGAGAGTGACACTGAGTGCATCCTCAGCAAGTTTGCCAGCAACACAAAACTGTGTGGCATGATCAGCACACTGGAGAGAATGGATGCCGTCCAGAGAGAGCTTGTCATCCAGCAGGCCTCTGTGCCCCATGAAGTTCAACACGGAGAAGTTCAAGACTCTATAGGACAAGAAGCAATGGCTTCAAACTGAAAACTGGTAGGTTTAGATATTAGTAAGAATTCTTTTTGTGTGTGAAGCACTGGAACAGATTGCCTGTAGATATCCATTGTGGATGTCCCATCCCTGTAATTTTTTAAGATCAGGTAGGATGGGGCCTTGACCAATTCACTCTAGTGGATGGTGTCCCTGCCCATGCCAGGGTTTTTGGAAATCCATGATGTTTGGAGCCTCCTCCATCCCAATAATTCTATATGGTTCTATACGATTCTATATGTGAACTTCTTTTAGATAAATGCTAAGATACGCAGAAAGTGTAACTGCCTCTATTTGGTAGCTACCAAGGGGAAGCAGCTTCCCTAACCCTATATTACTGTCCACTGTCTGAGTTTATCCTGGGACCAACTGATTTTTGCAAAACAACACACACCTGAAAGCCTGACTGTACATGCACTCTGACACAGACAGAACTGGCCCTACTCTGATCACTGAGTCCTCAAAGGTCTTTCAGTCTTATGATCAAGAACCATAATACCGTATCTAAAATTTCCAATAAAAATGTACTGCAAAAAATTCCATAATAAATATATATGCTCTTTAGGATGAAATAGAAGATGGATTTTTTTTTCTTTTATGGCTGACCTTCTATTTTATGTAAACAATTGAATTGAGGAAATAATTTTTTCAGTCACACTTAAGCAGTAAAAACATTCCTGCAAAATAAGCACAATCAAAAAGAATGCCTTAGTGTCAAAAGTGGATTTATAGAGTGACAAACTACAAAGATGAATATCTGTGGAACTGGATACATTTCTTGACTTAAAAAAAAAAAAAAAAAAAAAAAAAAAAAAAAAAAAAAAAAAAATTAAATGGTTCGTCTAACTAAAACTGCTGCTCAAAAGATCAGAGATTTCTGTGTTGATCTGCTTTCCAAAGATGAATGAAGCTTATCTGGACATTCACTTGAGATATACTGGGCATTTCAGATTACAAAGTCAAATCATATTTCTACCAGCACTTTGCACAGGTCATTACTTCTTTTCTGTCTTCTCTCATTTTAGTTTCCTCTTTTCAAACTGAGTTTTTTGAAGCACTAAATGTAATTATGAGTCTCACTGTGACAAATGTGTGTCTGTTTCTGATTAGAAGAACATTACTGATAAAATGAGGTTAAAATCAGGATGATTATCTCCCAGGCTGTAAATATTTCATATTGTATGAGATACATTCTGCATTCCAGCTTGATTTTTGTCTTGATGTTAAACCATATCAAACTCCTCTACAATTTTGAATAAAGCACTTGTGTCATTAACTCTTTCTGAAGAAAAATAGCGGTATATTTTAATGTTTAAAGATTTAAATTACCCACTAAGCAAAAGCAACCCATGAGCTATAAGAACTTTACCTTGCTTACTCCATGGTGAGATAATTGCTGAGTGAATGTATTCTCAATGTAATCTTATCAGACCTACAGTTTAATACATTACTGAATTGCTTAATAATCCTCATTGAGTTGTTTAACCACTTCTGGGCAAATTTAACTGACATGTGATTTTTTATTCTGATGTAATAGTATTTTGTCTGCAATTAAAGATTATTTCACTTTATTTTATTTTATTAAATTATTTAAATAATTATTATATTGTTATGTGAATATGTATTGGATATATAGGGGACTATTGATCCTTTAAATAAATCTATTTTTTGAATTTATCAGTTGAAGCACAGTTGTGAATATACATTTTGCATATAAACAAAGACATTTGCACTTAGAATCTCTAAATTTGGGATTCTCTCACTGAATGCTTGAAATTCATAAGATGCTTTGTTACATTGTGTATCTCTGGAAAACTGAGCCACAGCTGACAAAGTTTATCTGCATGTGATTTGGCATCTCTTGGATATATGGATCAAAGAAAGTTGGCTAAACATGGTCACTGATAGAGTTTAACCATTAATCTGTTTTAACACTAACTTGCATTGGTCCAAAGTCAATGATCAAAATAACAGAAAATAATAGAAACATTTTATAGGCATTGAACTGCTGCACAAAAAAAAAAAAAAAAAAAAAAAAAAAAAAAAAAAAAAAAAAAAAAAAAAAAAAAAAAAAAAAAACCCTCAGTATATGAATGGCAAATGGCAACAGTCCAGTTTGAAGGCAAAACCAATAGACAGGGCATTAATAGATGAGAGAGAAGAGGTGGTGTTCTTTGGTTTGCACTATTTGTTTCTGGGAATCTTCAGTTACCTGGACTCAGAATCACTGATTTTAAACTAAACACACAAAGCAACTGAGAAATAATTTACTCAGTAGAATAAACATTTTAGATAAACTAATCCACCTTCAAAAGAGCCTGAAATTTTGGTACCAGGTATCTCCTAGATTTCTTATAAGATGTTGAAAAAAAATTTCTATGAGTTTATTGGTCAGAGAGTAAATCAGACCAGCTTTTAGCTTCAAAGTTATCTGCTAAAATATAAGCAAACAAACCCTACATATAAATGAATTTTTTGACAAAAATAACCCTAACCCTTATCTCCATCTACAAATCCATCTCAGTCTTACATGCAATGAAACTCAATTGATAATCTGATTAAAAATTCAATACTTTTGCAGTGTGATTATTTCGGTCAATTTACTTTTAAAGAACATAGTTCTATGTCTTTACTTTCTTAATAATTTTAATCTGAATATATTAGAATGTAATTTCTATTCTTTAACTGCAATTTCTGTTTTATGGCCTTTTAATCTTGAACACTGAAACATAAGTATCTATAAAATACCAATAAATTCATACAAAGAACTTCAATTGCAGCATGCGAAATTATAAAAAAGAGCTTTTAATAGGAAGAGCTAAAATCATAGGAATGTGCAAAACTATGAAAATCTTTCAAATATCTAAATTTAAAACAATTTTAATCATTGAAGCATACAGAAAATCTGAAAGATTAATTTAAATAGTTTTATTTATTTTTTCAGGGGTTGTGGCAAGCATGTCTTGATTTAATAATATTTATATTATCATACAAATGTCTTTTTTTTATCTCTATGAAATATGTCCTTCTGGAAATAATGAAATTAAAATAATTTTAAAATTAGGAAACATATAATTTAAAAAAAACCAGAACTGTTATATTACCATAGTTGATATTAAAATATTAATATTAAAGTGATTTGTAGAACTATGCTAGTATCTAGCTTACTCTTTGCTTTTCTTATTTTGAGTCAATGAGACTGCTTTATGTCCAGGGGTTCATGCAAAACTTACCTTTACTTCAAATTTAAATGTGTATTTAATTTAAAGCATGATTACATTTTACGTGCAGGTTTCCAAGAGCATTATACAAATATAGTCTTGAGCTTCTGTGAACACTTGAAACTGAAGGCAGATTATATATCAGATAATAGCAATACAACCTCCAGTGAATTTGCAAGACAAATTCAATTGGGTATGCTCTTGTGACTACTTATATATAAAACTTTCAGTCATGAAAATTACTTCTGTCCTACTGATGAATTTAGCATCTGGTCTGTGGAAATAATGAGAACCAGTAAGTAGCTCTTTGAGTGTTAGATTATATATAAACATGAGCAAACATATCCAGGAAGAGAAAATATTATGATACTGTCCAAGACAGAAGCTTTAATGACAAAAATAAATATTTGATAGAAAATTCAGATTTCGCTTCCCTAATGTTAGAAATAATATATCACTGGATTATACAGGTATTTCCAAAAGCTTTAGATACTTTGAATTAAATTAAATAAATGGTAAGAAGGATTATACTACAAGGTAGCCCACACTTAATCAGATAATTCATTAAGTAAACAATAATTAGCACAAAAATAATTAGAAAAGTTTTATGATATTAATATCATTCTCCTTAATCCAAGATAGATAAAAGAAAGAAGGTCTATGCATATGTGGATTTAAGGAAAATTAGATACCAATACACTGAACTCAGATCTCATTTGTACTGTCAGGAGCCTTGTAAGCTTCAGCTGAGTCAAAAGCAAAGTCCTGTCTGAGGGAAGTAAGTCCTTGCAGCAGAGTAGGCAGGAGATTGCTTAGTTAGGGAACCTTCCTGAAGAAAAGGCCTTGGGAGACAGCGGCTGGATGTGAGCCCCCAGTGTACCCTGGCAGCAGCAAAGGTCAGGAGCCTCCCAGCCTGTATGAACTGAAACACAGCCAGCAGATCAAGGCAAGTGACCATCCACCTTACTACTCAGCATTGGTCTGATCCATTCTAAATGCTGTACCTTGTTTTGGGCTACCCAATACGAGATGGGCATCTAAAAACTGCAGTGGGTTCAGCAGAAGCAACCAAGATGACCAGAGGTGCAGCACTTCTCTGCCAGCAGAGTTTGGGTCCATTCAGCCTGCAGAAATAACAGCAGCAGGGTATTATTGCAAAGCATCCACTGCTCATGAGGATGTTCTTGAGAAAAGAGTCAGCCTTTCCACAGCAGATCTGAGAGAGAGGTTGAGTGATGACAGGCATAAAGAAGAGACCTAAATATAAAAGAAAAGTATATATTTTAGCTACGGGGACAGTCAAGCACTAGAGACCAGAGAAGTTTTGCATTATCCATCCTGGGAAGTTTTCAAGACCTAACTAGATACAGCCCTGAGTAACCTGGTCTGATTTCATAACTGATTTGGCTTTGGAGCAGAAAGTTGCATTAAAGATGTCTCTTCCAAACTTCAATTACACTACTCCAAGATTTCAAGGCCAAAAAGTGACCTAATTTATGTGGACTAGAAAATGGTGGTATATAAAGAAAACTAATATTTTTCTTAATTTCTTCATCAATAGCTAAAGAAATATATCAGTTATTCTTTCACAAAATAATTTTTATAGCTATGTGCAATGCGAAGAAGTCAGTGAATCAGCTTACTTTGAATAGACATTGAAAAATCAGACATTTGTTCAAAAATTTTAATATCTTCCCCTTTTTTTGTCTTGGCAGTAAGACAGCTCCCCGCTGTTTCTTTGGCAACACTTGACAGTAGAGTAGGGTATGACAGTAGAGTAGGGTATGATTTAGACTTTCTGTTTCATCTTAAAAAAAATCCCCAAACATTAAATTTCAAATATATCTTTATAGAGGTCCAGTTTCTGCTTTCATAAGTGGCATGAATATTTTCATTAAAAAGTTTTAAACTAGTATAGTGTTGTCAAAAAGTACAGTATGTATTAAGCAAATATTAATAAAAACGAAATTCAAATACATAAAAATGAGATACAAACCTTTGCTTCATGAGTATTCCATTTGATACTTTTATTCAATAATTAAAGACATGACAGAACTTCTCCTTCTAGGAGGAAAGGAAGTAACTTAATTTGTGAATGTTGACATGTGGCAAGTAATTATGTATATGTGTGGGTGAGTAAGTGGTCCAGCACTGAAACTCTGAATTTTAAAGCAGAAACCGCATACTTGCTAGCTAAAATGGGTAGAGGCTGGCTGTACTATTCGTACACTTGGATTAAACAATAATGTTATATCCTGAACCACCAGTTAGGGAGGTGGTCATGTATAATACTTCTGTATATTGACTATTTAGAATAGAAAAACCTGGTGTTTGAGGCCAAAATATGAAGTAAACTCTGAGGAAAGATCCCAAAAATCAGAGATCTGTATGGACAGGAAAGTCAGGGCATTCTCAGGGACCTTGGCAAGTGTGACCAGTAGCACTGTACACATCTGTACTGAGCAGCTTTCCTGCAGGAAAGGGAAGATGAGACCTAATAAACACAGTGCTGCAGTCTACTGAATGAGTGCGCAATGCAAATAAGTGAGATCAAAGCTCTAATCTTGTTGGTTCTCAAATACACCCTGTTATCGAAATCTACTATGGGCTGTCAATTATTCTATCTTGCCTGTGACGTCCTCATCATGTTTTTTGATTTGGAAGTAACTACAAGATACATATTTATCAAATTAAAATCATGAAAATGTTGTTCAAGGCTGCTCATGATTTTGATTGAGAGTTATAAAGTCTATGAATTCATAATGTTAAAATAGTCTAAAAACCAAGAATTTTTACTCTCTGGCATTAACTAGAAAACATAAAATTGCAAGCACTTCATAAATTCAGGGGGGGAAATTTCTCACTTTTTTCATTCAGATTTTTCAATAAATTCTATAACATTTTCTATAAAGAAAGCTTGACTATTTAAACTGCTTAGTCAACTTCTCCATTTTGACAAATTTTTCTTTTGATTTTTATACAGTAAAATGGTAGTATCTATCTATCTAAAAAGTGTGATTGAAAGGAAAAGTTCAAGACAGTTTTAATACAAAAAAATACTTAATTTAACTTCAAAATAGAATTTACTCCATATTAGAATGGATAATTATTTTTTCTAAAGGAATGCCTAACATGACTTTCTTTATGTCTACATATAACTCCTAATAGAAGAAAACTGTTCTTCTTAAATGACATTCAAACACTTTTTTAAAATACTTATTTCATCTTAAGAGAACAATACTTTAAAAGTTTGACAGGGACTGTAGATGTACCTTGTAGAGATGTCTTCAAGATTAATTGATGTTCCAAATAGTAGTAATAGGCTACAAGTAAAATTCTTCTCTTTGCATTTATGTTATCATTAATTTTACCAAATATTATAGAATTATCCTAACTGATGTAGAACTTGACCAAAAGCTGAAACCTGATCAACAAATATTGCTATCATATTTTATTTTTTAAATATAGATTTAAGTACAACTTAAATGCTTAATGCTCAGGCTTAATGCTATACGATATTTTTGATTTCTTTATTTTTTATTTAAGGAGTAAGTGATAAAGTGATAGGGAATAATGTGCTGGCAGAAATGGCTAGCTATTCAAATGTCCAACATAAACATATTGTGGGAACACATTCTTAACATCTAAGAGAAGAATATTTTTTCTAAATTATTTGAAAGGCATGCATACTTTAACTAGAAACACAAACCTGAATCAAGACCTATCTTCATTTGAAGAGGTGATAGTGGAGGTATTTGGCATTTTATTTGTTTATTTTAGAAGTCTGCCTCAAAACCATTTCCTTTAGAAGACTGCTTCAAGAAAATACCATGGTCATTACTGAATTTTCACCAGCATAAGCATTCTTTTCACACATAAACACATCAACCTAGATGCTCAAGAGTGTGTGTGAAGGAAAACTTTCTGTAGTCATCAAAGAACTGGAAAGATGTAAAGACCAAAAAGTCAACTCTATAGAGCATCCTAAGGCTATGATGTTACAGTTAGAAGTAGATAGGTAGAGGTAATTCCTTTGCTTTCTGAAATGCAACTGTTTGTTTCTGAAATGCAACTGTCACATGTCTGTGTTGGTACAGAACTTCATAAACATTCTTACAATTCATCTTCAACAAACCTTTAGGATTCAAGGCAAAACATTTTGTGACTTCTCCATGTTAGGCTGAAGTGTTTAAACGTTTGATGTGCAGGAAGGAAAAAAAAAAGCCTGAAAAAAAAAAGGTTAAGTTAGTAATGCATCATGTACTACTCAGCAGTAGTAAATATTCCCCTTGGAATGTAAAAGAGCAGTGCAGTGGCAAGGATAAAGGCTGGTTTTATCCGCAGACCTTGGGCAAAGTGTAATTTTGAGATTTTCTACTGGTTCAGTGGAAGAAGTAGCCAGATCTTATTTGCATCTTTGTTCCCCTCACCTACATTTGAAATATTTTCCACTAAAAGCACCATTTAACTTGAGCCTTCTGTCTGAACAGTCATTAAAGCTAACAATACATTTTGGGAGCTGTGTCACTTGCTCCTCTGGAGTTGAATTGTATGCAGAACATGTCTTTGGCATTATAACATAAAATTCTGTGATTTAAATGTATCCTATTCCATGAACATACAAACTGGATTATGGTCTCAGTAGAATATAAATATAATGGTATTTATTTTTTTAAATCCTAACTTACTGAGGAGTAAAAGAGACATCAACATATTGAGCCCTGCTGAAATGGCCACATCTGTAGGATAGCATCATAAAAAAGATATAGCAAACTGATTTTCTGAAACCTTTAGACCTTTAGAAGGAATCTGCTCTTCAGTGGTTTTTTATTGTTTCCTTTTGTTCTTTTTTTTTTCTTTGTTTTCTTAAATACTTTCTGAACTCTTTTTTGCAATGTGCACGTAAGTGTAAACTGAATGGTACTTTGCATGCTTATGCAGAATAATGACTTTTTTCTTTAGAAAATAATACAATATGCAAATTTAATCCTGTGAAACAGGTCTCTGGATTGTACTGCTAGGTTTACAAACCAGCAGCTATGTTCTTCTGGACTTCCTTTACAATATATGGTGAAAAATATCCAAACATTGTCTTCCTTATCCAATAAAAGTTCAAGCTCTCATTTTCCCTAATGGAAGATAATATTTTCCCTTTGTACAAAATCTGTTCACCATACGAAAATTAGAAAAAAAATCAATGTTTTATTAGACCTAAGATAATGTGATTTAGTAGCTGAAGTGATTCAAGCATGCACTGGGAAGAAGAGATATTAGGTTTTGATGACTGTATTCAGGCTTTTGATATTAAATAGTCATTGAATGAGATAAATATGCAATTTTTGATGTCAAAGAAGAGAATCAGGGGTTCTCATTAAAAAGAAAATACTATTAAGTTCTAATCATATTCAATTTTTCTTGCTCTGTGGGTTGGAAAATCTGGAATTATCTTCAGTAAGCCTATAATCTGATGGATAGGGCATGACTTTGCTTTATTGGAGGGGGGAGGGAAGTGAAGAGAAGGGAAAGGAAGATATGGAACTCTGTTCCCCCAGGCAAAAAAGACAGACCATTGTGGATAAAAATGGTTCCAAATAGTTTTCTCCTGCAGTCATATTTCAAAAGTCACCAAAAGTATAATTTCATTGTTCAACCAATTTTTTTTCTCTTAGAGTGTAAGAATATGAGAGTTCAATGAGATTGATATCTCAGCAAGTCCAGTAATTTTTTTTTTTTTTTGTCATCCTTCAATATGAGAAATGAATTGAAGGTTGCAGATAAACTAAGAATAACTATCTCTTGAACTTTAAGATAGTATTACAACAGAAATGAAATCCCCTGCAGTTTCTATACAGGAACACTTCTGAAGCTGGTCAGGATTAACATGGATTTCAAAACTGCAGTTCCAGACAAAAATGTGCATATTCTACCTAGGTTATTCTTTAGGTGTTCAAATAGTTCATCTGGATCTGACACTAAGTGGTTTGCCCAAGGCTAACAGCAAGTTAGTAGCAGAGTTTGGATTACAGTTTAGAAATTGCTGATCACCTGCCTCATGATCAATCCATCAAATGAGGCTGAATAGAAAAACGCATCTCCAGCTGTTACAGAACACATGCTGTTGTAAGAATTAAAAGGAACCAGCTGTCTATAGCCCCGGAGAAATTTGAATAGACCCACATTTTTCCACACAATCATGCTGTAATTACATGTCACCCCAGGTGTTCTCAATATGATTACTCCCTACAAAACTATAAGTGAGACACAAGACAACCCATACAGCTGCAGGAAAAATAATGAAGCAGCGGGGTTTCTCTTTTTCTGCATTGTGTTGCTTTGGTGCTGTTTATATAGCCAATCTGTTCCCTGGGACTGCTGAGAGAGCCCTTATGGTCCCAGGCACCCAGGGATCATAGATGCTGACCTATATAACTGGAACATGAAATCAAGCTGATTTTTTTGACAAAGATATCTATCATATATTTACTTTGAAAGCTACTCTGAAAGGTACAAACCTTTTAAGGGAAGAGCATGCCAAGATGAGAGAACAGGAAGACAGAAGCAACAAGACTTTTATTATTTTTAGTAATTTCAAAGACATACTTTATATCTACAAAAATTGTGTATTTTAATGTTATTGCCTGTTGTATGCCTGAATTCTAATTAGAAATCATGTAATTCAGTTGAAAGTTTGGGAACTAAGGAAAAAAATAGTTAACTTGCATATTTCTAAGGGAAGACTGTTTTTCAAATACTGCTGAATTCCACCAGGCAAGGAATAGCCAAGATAGAAACATTGAGATAGAGGTCTTAATAGACTCTTTGAATTAGCACATACTTTCTGTTGGTAAATATTTAAATAGAGATGCTGAAGGACCTCCATGCTTACTTGGGAATTATGGTATCCGTATTGTCCTTATGAAGTTAAACTGTGATGATGGAAAACTTTGTTGGCAGTGTGCTGAAACTGATCAGGAGCTGTAAGTCAGGAAAGGTTATCATAAGAGGTAACGATGCAATGCACAGTGCTTTTTGGTAGAGAAAAACAACATGACGTGTTCACTTTCTAAAACTTTATTAAGGACAAGGATACAGACATTGTCATAAAATGCAGCATGGGCAGTTTATATGAGATGAAAGCAACAAAGTCAGCATTTAATGCTTTTCTGCAAGTTTTTAAAATAGTCAGCCAGTTTACAGAAGGAACTTTTGGCATAAACTGAGGAGATGCCTTTACAGCTTTCTAGCTAAATATGAGCAGTTCCATGAAGTCTGTGATGCGTTGACACTGCCTGGGACCCAGGTAACCACCAGGCTACCCTATCTTTTCCCTCCTCAGCTTGGGCAGGGGAGAGAAAATATAGAAAACGGTTCGTGGGCTGAGATAAAGACAGGGAGAGATCACTCACTGGTTACCATCACGAGCAAAACAGACTTGTGGGGAAAAAAAAAGTTTCATTTAATACCAATCAAATTAGAGCCTGATAATGAGAAATGAAACAAATCTTAAAAACACTTTCTCCCACACCACCATCTTCCTGTGCTCAACTTAAGTCCTTTTTTTCTGTGTGTTCTCCCCTCCAGCCACTCATGGGAAAAAGGAGCAGGGGGCTGTGGTCAGTTCATCATACATTGTCTCTGCCACTTCCTCCTCAGGACTCCTCACACTTTACCTACTCCTCACTCCAGTGTGTGGTCCTTCCCATGGGAGACAGTCCTCCATGAACTTCTCCAACATGTTATTCCCATGGAGGGCATTTCTTCACATACTGCTCCAATATGGACACCTTCCATGGGATGCAGTCCTTCAGGAACAGGCTCCAACATGGGATTCCAAGTCCTGGGAGCAAACCTGCTTCAGCATGGGCTTTTCTCCCCATGGGTTCACAGGTCCTGCCAGGAGCCTGCTACAGAGCAGGCTTCTCAAGGGCTCAGAGCCTCCACTGGACATCCACCTGCTCTGGTGTGGGGTCCTACATGGGTTCAGGTGGATCTCTGCTCCCCCGTGTACCTCCACAGACACCAGGGGCACAGAATGTCTCAGCATGGTCTGCACCAGGGACTGCAGGGGAATCCCCACTCCTTGCACTCAGAGCTGGTTTTATTTTGTGTCAGCACAGCTTCCTAAGGAATTATTCATCACTTGGTCATTTCCTGTTTGTAGGAAAAAGAAGTAGGGGATTTTTTTTATCCTTTTACCTTAAGATACTAGGATTATAAATCTCCTGATACTGAATGTACAAACAAAATATTTTTAAACATTTTAGAGACCTGGGTGACAGTGTTTGAAGTACCACTAATACTCACCATAGAAATAATTGCAGTAGGTGCCTTAACTCCAAAATTGATGTGAGCAATAAAAATGACTATCCTTTTAAATATAGGCTATTAAAACTATTTCCTTGCAAATAATTTTTATTTTTACATTAACATAAACTATGTAGTGGCACTTCAGTATGAAATATTTTAAAGACTTCTTAATTTAGCACACAGATTAAAAAAGGAAGCTGAATCACTACAATGGAGAGTTTCTACTGGAAGAAATACTGTATTCCTAATTAGTTTCTGACCATATATTTGACATTTCTTCTTAAAAAGTGAGTAGCTATCTATATTTTATTTTGTGAACAATAAATGTTAGGAATTATATTTGATATCGTAGTGAAAATTCTCCAGAAAAAAAATATTTTTTCATTTGAAAAGGTATGCAGAATCATGAAAATCATGTTGGAAATACTATATCAGACACTGTTTAATCTTTATTCAAATGAACATCAATGGCCCTCCCACGAACAACCCCTTCCTTTTTTTTCCTATATTTTTTGTTATAAGGTGGTTTGATTATTTCCAAATTACTGTTTCTCAAGTTCCTTTTAAAGATGAAGATTTTTTTAATGATTTTTAGAATTATTTTCGTACTTAATTTAAATTTAGGAGTGAAAATACTAAACAAAATCACATTATTTCTATAAAAAATGAGTACATTTAGATTTCATGTTGAGCTTTTCCATAATATAACTCAATTTTAAAACTTAATTGCTCATTTCTTATATACCTAACTAGGTCCTAGTTAAGTATAGAAGTTTTTGAGACAAAAGTAACAAACTATCCAGTTTGCTTAGTGTTTTTATTTCTGTCTCTCTTAATAAAAATATACTTTGAAAATTAGTTAACATTCTTTATAATTCAGAAAATTTATTGGCTGACTAACTCCCTCTTAAATTTATGAAAGAGTAGTGTGAGAATCTCCCATTAATATACAGTTGATGATATTGCTAATGTAGCAATTACAGTTTTGCTGTTTGCATGCCAATCTCCTCGCATGTTACTTAATCCTGATGAACAATACTATTTTGGTATTATACTGCATCAAAGGATTCAAAATACAATTTGTAGCATTACCAATATTAATTTTGTATCCTTTAACAGCAAAATGTCTGATTTCATGTGTAAAATTTATGTTTAACCATGTTTTCACATTCAAATCTATGAAATATGCATTGAATTGGATTTTAAACCATCTTCAATTTCAATTAAATAATTCAAGATTGCTCACTTACATTAACTCAAATATATTTTTATGCATTAAATTTTTTCTTTCAATTTTATTGCATATTCCTTACTGACGTTTTTCATAATTTGTCTGCCCAAATCTTGTGATCCAAGACATATTTCTTTTTATTCACTCTTTTTTTTTTGTTCTAAAATGATAATTTTTCAATTTCACACAAGTTCCTGTCATTGAAATATAAAAAAGCAGGAATTCCTTTTTTTTTCCACATGTACATACCACAGATCTGAAAAAGAAAAAAAAAGTATATCAGTATCCTGACCAAACATAAGTTGGTCTACTACTGAACTCATAAATTTACTCTTACTGATTTTTTTTCTGGTTCTTTAGCAGTTCTTAAGTAAAGAAAAATGTAATTTATTTGGCTTGCAAATGAAACCACCTACAATATTTTATATGCAAAATTGCCAACCTGTACCTTTGGGGATGACACTAATTTTATTGGACAGTGATATTTTCTCCAAAAACGTTAATAAATAAATTTAATAATTAATTTTTAAATATTTTTAATAATTCAAAGAGTTTTGAATATGAAACATCAAGGCTTGATTGAATTTGTTTACTTAAGTGTGCCCTGATTCAGAGACTGAATGTACAATGCCATATGACCAAAACTGTTGGTACACAAAGCAGCTCTTTGAGCCTTCAGTGTGATGTGTAACTCATTTTTCTTAGACAAAGTCAGTTCACACATTAAAAAGTACTGCTTCCTTTCTTTTCTTTCCTCAAGACATTTGCACTTTTGGCAGGAAAAGTGCCAGATAGTTGGGAAAGCCCTTCTCCTGTAGGTGAACAAATTCAGGGAATCCACATGAGCCTTTAGCCTTTTTAAACCAAGGATGTATGAAGCCTTGCCTTCTACCCTTATTCTTCCTATCTTATGGATTTGCAACTCTATAGCACTAGAAACACGGCAAGATAATGGCTGTAGAGCTGCTAACACTATGTTAGAGGTTTATGGGGTCAAAATAAATGTAGAGAATGACAGCAAGATGTAAAACATGGATTCATCAGCTGTGACAAGAACAGAAGAAATTAGTTAAGCATATTTTTATTAATGTTTATGAGTGATAATAAGATGCAGCTATTCAAATAAATATTTTTTAAATGAAATATGTTCCTATAGTAATGTATTCCTGATACAGACAAGGAAGTTTTAATGTCATTGTAAAAGTAATCAATCAAAGATTTGTATATGACAATACAGATACAAGAGGCTATGAGGGTGACAGAAGTAGAGAAAGGCTTTGAGAATAATGAAAGTAAGGGATATTTTATGAAAAAGAATGAAGAACATGTCATAGGCCTGTACTGACCTAAAAGAACAAAGCACACAAAAAAGGGAAATTTAATGGTGTTCATATGTTAAAGGGGAAAAAATAAAAAAGGAAGAATACAGACTGGGGGAATACAGACTTATTTAAAGGTAATATTTATCCAGAAGGAATGCTCATAAATTAACTATGAATAAGTTTGGGTCTGTAATTTAAATGGTTTCTGAACTACATTTGCGTGGGTCCTAGAAAACTTTGCAATAGTATTCTGGTCATATTTTTCTTTAACTGACATTAACCTTAGCTTAGATAGTCAGCTAATTATTAGAGTTCTGTACCAGTTAATCAACAATCAGGGCTTCCCCCACCAATCCCAAATTTCCAGAATTTTGTTAAGATTAACTGGAATATAGAATATGAATTTTTAGATTGCAAATAAAATTGCTGAGATAACTTCAATGCTAGTACAACAGAGAGAGACGCTTCATTCTGTAAGTACTTTAATTTTGATCTAATCATATAGTCTGTGGGCACAGGAACATATTTTGGACATCATTGTGAAAAGGTAGATTGAAGGAAAGAAAAAGAACTAATGTTTTGTGTTACTAAAATAGGAGTTGCTTGAGGCAACAGCCTTTTATGTTTCCTGCAAAAAGAAATCATATGACAGATTTATGGAAACATAAATTGGTTTTCTGATATTGCCATCAAAGCAGAAGTTTGGATAAATGCAGAATACTGCAAGGGTGCAAAGAATTTAGTCTTATAGTCAAATTTTCTTTGTCAGTAATAGTCAGAATAACAGGACAACTCTCCAGAAATTTTCCTTGTTTTCATAAGATGCTTCCTTTCATTTCTCCTCTCCTTTTTGTAGCGTCATTTGCTTCCTTTCAACCTACACTTTTCTATGACTGTTTTTCTGTCATTCAGTCTTTTGTTTATATTACTTTAGTCCAAAAGCAGGAGTCTCATCAAGTTGGGCTTTAGAACTGAATCAGAATTTGCCCAAAACCCACAGGGTTACTAGTGAGCTGAATGATGAGCAATCAGAAAACAAAATTTGAGTTAAGCATTCAGGTCCAGACTGGCTAGTGAGAATGAGAAAATGTAAGAACTGTGTTTTTGAACTTATGGCTTACAAATTCCTTCCACTTACCTTCTAAATAATTTATTATTTTTTCATGAACTCAAAAAACCCATCAAACATGCAATAAGATCTAAATACAATGCTCAACAGGAAAAAAAAAAAAAAAATAGGAGTCCGAACAAAAGAAGCAGTATTCTAGACATTATTTGGCTAGGATTACTAAAAGCTATAATGGGTGAAATATCCAAAAACCATGTCCAACCACTTCAATAGTAATAACAAGAACTGGTTTTATTTTTGAATCAATTTATTCCATTCCAATTGCAGCTTGATTTCTTGTGGGTGACACCTCTTTTACAGTGATCCCCTTTGGGATGCCTGTCAGCACCAGACTGCTTATACTGACCTTTGTGTTGCTTGTTGATTGTGTGGACATTCCTCTCAGCTCTAAATTACATGTGGGCATGACATCTGAGAAAGAACCAAAACCAGATTATGAGGTCTGAAATAAATAAATATGCAGAAGTTTATGGCAGAACTTACTCCTTGTCCATCTCTGGTTTCCATTTCAAAAATAGCATCCAAAAGAGCATGCAAAACCTTTTACTGAGAGGACCAGAGCTGGGTAGAGGGAGAACAAGGGCAGATCAGGGAGGAAGTGTGAGGATAAAGGGAGGAGGAAGGATACAAGCATCCAATCGAAAGTGAGCAGGCACCAGTCAGCATGCTTGCATGACTGAGCCCTGGACCTGACAACTGTGATCTATCCTATCTTCTCATTAAATCTTTTTTCTTAAATATCTTTCTGTGTAATTTATCTCATTTGTGAGACATGCAAAGTTTATGGCCCAGCTAGTGGAGGGACAAGAGCATATATTTTTCCCTTACCGGTTGTAACCCAATGTATGTGAAAATGTGTGCAAATGTGTGACAGTAGCAAATTTGGGCCAGCAGACAAGAAGGAGGAAAGCCTGTTTCTGGTTAGACTGAAAGTCTGACTAGGTAAGGGTGCCCACGGTCCAGGCATTGCTTTGATTTAGTCTGAGAACCTATGATGCTATTTGAGAGATCTGACAGAGAACTGCAATAGGTTGGCACAAGGTGGCTTTATAACTTCCCTTCACAGACAGAGCCTCTCAGGGCCTTAAAATGCTTTTTTAGGTCTTTTACACAGATTTTAGCAGTCTGCAGCTCTCCTGACTTCAACAAGCTTTTTTTCTGAGTGTCGTTGAACACCACAGTAACTGGAAGCTGTCTTGAGCAATAACACAGGTTTTTTTCTCTCTATTTTACATATCTATGTTAGAATGGAATAAAATAAAATATACCTTACAAGTATAAATTCCACTGTACAAGTGGGATTTTTTTTCACTGTTAACTATAAAGGGAGTCTGGAATGATTACTTCACACATAAACATTTCTACTTTAGATGTCTGGTTTTGATTACATGAATCCCACTGTCACCAAATAGATTCTGCCCTTGTGGCCATCTCAAAGTTGAATGAGGGAAGAAAAACACACCAAGCCACATATTCACAAACTCTGTGTTGCACTATTAAACACTAAAAATTGCTACACAAGCAGCTGTCTGAGACCTACAGGCACATTTTAAAAACTCTTCAACTCTTCAACAGAGATTTTTATTTTCTAGAATAAAACTACTCATAACATTTTAACCATGTTTTGATGTGGTGTGAAGTCTTAATAATAGGGGTCTCCTAGTTCTTGAAATTTTCTTTCTCTGATTGTGTACTTGATAAGCAAGTATATCTGTTCTCAGTTTACACACTAGCTAGAACAATAGTCACTGCCATAATTCCCTGCCCCATTATTCACATGTAAGTTATCCTTGTTAGGGCATCAGATCTACTTGTATTTTTGACCTCTGTCTGAGTTAAGACCTGCAGGACAGGAGAACTGCATATTATATTTTTATATGTATCTGTATTTTTGTTTTTAATCTGCAATCATTTTACTGAAATTTTTGTGATTAATGAATAGATCTAAATGGATTTCAGGCCTACAAGCTTTCTCAAAGCAGTAATGAATTTGTTAATGCAATCATTTGAAACAGCCTTTGCCAAATAAAACATAGTTTGAACTTAAAATGGAAATAATAACTAAAAATGAAGTTCCAATACAATAAAAGGGAAAGCAATAAAACATTGATTGCATGTCTGTCTTACTTGAACATTTACACTGGCCAAAATTATCTGAAGATCTGAGTTGTGGAAGTTTGGTTTTAGTTAAGGTTTGAGTCCAGCTTTAGGAAGTGTGTCCCTTTACAAAGTTAATGAAAATCTTTCTGTTTGCACCTGTGACTGGAGCTTGATCAAACCAGTTTGACAGCTCAGCAGGAGGGCAGGGAGAGACTTCAAAGCATTTAACTTTCTGCATTGTCTCAGGTATTTGCTGGAACAGCTGCTGTCAGCTCATTGTCTCCCAGTATATGCTGTCAGCTTCTGTTTGAGTTAACCCCTTAGACTCATCAATTAAACAATACTAAATAACTAACAGATGGAACGTACAATATGTATGAATTATAATACAGTCCTACTTTCTCTACTGACATAAGCAGCATAAAGTTTTCATAACACATAATCTTCTAATGCTCTAGGTGCTTATGGCCTGGTTTTGACTTATGAGTGCATTTTTTATGGTGTGATTTTGACTTATGACTGTATTTTTATCACTATATGGCATTCAAGAAAAGAGCAGAAAAGGAAATGGGAAATGGAAGCTAAATAAAAAAATCTATAGTACATAAATGAAACTGAATTCCTTATTACAGTTTAATTTTTTTTTTCCTTATGCTCTGATACTGAGATCATACAAGTTCAAAAGAGTCAGGTCAGGTCGAAACTTGAATGAAAATACTCTAAGCTGAGGTGAAGACTACATGAAATAGATGTGAAAGGTGAACTATGAAACCAATATCTGTGCTGAAGGGCACATCACCAGAATAGTAAAATAAACTGAAGGGAATACATGCTTCTCTTTGCGCATATATTTTTTTATCCAGCAGCTCACATTACTTTAAGAAATATCCGGATAATAGAAAAAAAAAAGTCCTGCAGCATATTTTTATTGCTGAATTTAAGTCCAGCTGAGGTGGCTAGAGGTCATTCTTTGCTGGAAATATTTGGAAGAATTTTTCATGAAGAGTAAGTAACTAGACATATCATATCCCTGAACTGTCTTCACTTGCAAATTTTTCTTTTTGTGATAAAAACCACTGTGGAGTAATTTACTCTAAATTTACTTCTTCCTGAAAGATCATTCAAGCAGAAGAAGGAAAGGATTGAAGGTGGAAGTGCTTGTGCCTTCACTACTGGATTCTGAAACACACTTTCTTGGAGAAATGTTTGTTTTTTCCATAAATTCACTTGTAGATTAGCATGCCACAAACAAAAAACTAGTCTTTACTGAAAATGAAAAAAGTAGAAATCATCTGAAATTACATTTCAGAGAAAAAAAAATGTTTGACAGCCTTGTTTTGCATTCTCAAACCTTATCAAATGCAATCTCATTTTTGATTTCCAAGTGTAGGCTCACCTTCCAGTAAATATTAAACCATGTTGTATTTTTGCCATTTTCACTTGTCTAACTTGTACGACTCTCAGAATTTCCCAGTAAGAAAAAGACAACAGAGATTGAGGTAGAATGAGTTTCCACTGACAAACTTACACTCTTTTAAGCTAATTAATTTTGCAACTTTGTCAAAAGTTTACCTTCAGTCTTAAGTGGAATTCCTTCTGTTGACTAATTATAGATTCAGATAATGTAATTTTTTTTGTGCTATCTTTGAATAAACTGGAGATACCAAACTTTCATTTCTTTTACTCAGAATTTTCATGTTGCTTCATTTTTTCTTTTCAGATATAAAGAAATTTTTTGTTGATGGAGAAGTGCTATTACTTCCACATTATTCATAATTTTCAGAGGAGGAAGACGACATTTAAAAATTTTTTAAATCACATTTTGGAATGTTGCATATGTGCATTAGAAGAATTTCCTTCTCTCCAGTTCTCAAATTCAAGTACTAGGTACTAAGAGATAATGGCAAGACATACAAATTTAAATTGTCTAAAGCTCTGTCACAGGAGACAGCTATTAAGTCTGTGATCAAAACCATTTGGCAATTTCAAACAACTCTAAATGTATCTACCAGATGTGTTATGTGATTCATTGTATTATGTCCCTGGTGCCTATAATGATGGCATTTTTTAAATCACATTTGGAAACATTAAAGATTCCTGTCTCTTCAATAAATTACATGAGTCAGACAACATGCTGTTTTGACAAAGTGACATTTACTATGAATTGACCACACTCCTATTGAAATACAAGAACATTCCAGCACTCTAACAGTGGCATGGAAAGGAATGCATTAGGGAGAAAATTCAGCCCCATAGACTGTCAGAAAGCAGTGTGCAGTGAAGAAGTCCTTTACTAAAGAGAGAGACTGGAATTTATATTTTTTTAATTTTTCAGATGAGACATTTGTTCTTTGAATACTGTCAGTGATGTGAGGTGATTTAACAAGGAAGATAAACAGTAGATCTACATATCAATATTTCCCTATACATACATATATACATATATATACATATACATATATATATATTATATTATATATATATATATATATATATACACACACATACATACTGGTCTTCAGCAGAAACAGAAGATCACATATCACATGGGCAAAATATATCTGCTTCCAAATTAGAGTAGTTTCATTCGCCATTTAATGTTCTCAAGTTCTTTGATATAAAGGTTTTATGTTGATCTTGTAGTAGTCAATTATTTGTTTTCTGGCTCTTTACAGAAAGAAACATTCAAATACTTTACATGAAATAAATAGTGCTGCCTCATCATTTAAATATTTTACTGACATGGATACTGTTTCCTCTTTCAAAGGCACTTGCCATCTAAAGCAAATTTTGCTACAATTTGCAGGCTTATTGTCCTGAAAAAATTAAGAATTTATAAATTTGACTCAAACTTTAATTACAGTTCTGCAATATTCACATTTTAAGCCCCTGACCATTATAAACATAGTTTCTAGAAAAGGAATTATTTGGAAATTGAGGTATGCACTGTGCATCAGTCCATGAACCTTATTCATCCACATAAAGAACAGCATAAACTAAGATGGAAAGCCTGAGGGTAGAAAATCTGATGCAGATACAATGAGCTCAAAGACAGCACAACTGATTTACTGCAAGGCTGAAGATTATATGTGATAGTCATAAAGATGAACAAGCCTGATATGACTAAATAAGAGTCTTGATTTAACCTTACTTCTAAAAATCTTTCTGAGGGAATGTAAGAGCTGATATTTTATATTTGCCAAGGTATCTGCATAGGAACTAGAACTATTCAGTGTGTTCAACAGCAGCCAGTAAAAAGTCATGGATTAAAGATGACATTGTTCGAATGACATTTTTTTATCCCATACAGGCAAAAGCAAATCTTTCTCTTATATCTTACAAAAATCTGAGATCAGATTTTTTTTTTAAAAATCATGTACTAGCAAAATGCTTATGCATGTTAGTCAGCACGAATAGCAGTTTTGTCTTAATGCATGGGCCTGCAATGCCCATGGTAGTGACTGGCAACTCTTGGCAGTGAATGGATACCCACCATCAAGAGGCAATAGATACCAAAGAAATTTCATGTAGTGCACAAGATGCAGTTGTTCTGTACCCATAAAATCTACAGATTTAACGTATAGGCTCTTTGAGCTATGTCTGTAATAAATCAAGCACATCGGGTGAACTTTACCAGAATTCAGAGTTGTAAGGTCACACATTTCAAGGAACACGATATTTTAATACAGTGGTTATCAGTGTGTTTTGAAAAATTACGTAATGGGCAAAGGTGGAAGGTTGCTCATGCACCTTGTGTTTCTAGATGTCTCTTGGGTTAGACAGGTGTCCACTGAATTTAATCACTTATCAAGAAGATTCTTTAACTTTTATCCTTCTTTTGCTCTTCCTTTGGCTTAATTGACTTACACTCACACTGATGTTTAGTGCCACGGGAAATGACCCAGGGTGACTAAGACAAATGATACAGGAGTGAGAGGTATGACAAAAGACCTACAGAGGACATTTTCTGCCATGGAAAATTTCTTATGAAAATGCTTCAATTTGCCTTGAATTTGCTTGACTTTGCCTTGAAACAAATAATTTTAATGTACTAGGTGATAATTCTTGAGCTGAACAAAGAGATTATACCTATTTTTTAAAAAAATAATGTTTTTTTTAATGTCTAAAAAATCCAGAAATTTGTCTTCATATGTTAAGTGTTTCTACATCAACTGCCTTTGTACATCTTCTGTAAAAATCACCAATTGCTTTAGGGAAGGATCACTTAAGGTACAAATAATAGTATTCATAAACCCCAGTAAATTTAGCCAAAATGAAAAAAACCACTTATTTTTCAGAACAGGAAAGCTAATGAAAGGAATATGATGATGCTGCAACATTTATCACCTTACAAATGTTAAATTATTCAATTATTAAGTGCTGCTAAGCCCTTTATGTATTAGGATCAATAACCTTTGGTGTCTTACTATTTTGTGTCCCAGTCTCTGTGTAAAACATTCCAAACTGATTCTTATTTAATTTTCCGATTATGCTTCACCTATGTAGTAAGTAATACACTGATTTTAGCCATCAAACTCTGTTAAAGCTTAATTTTCACTAATTCATTTTGAAACCTGTTTTGTTGCCAATACCTTTGATAGTGATTCTTTAAGGTACCTAGCCCCTCCTTTGTGAAACCCTTTTACTTGGATTGTCATTTTCATCAAAATAAGAAAAAAAAAGTACATTTATTGCACAGTATAACAGAATTAAATGTATAGTTCAACAAATGGTATATTAACAGTATTTCCTAACAGAATTATTTACTTCCGTCAATATTACTGATGAAGTGCTTTTCCATTAAATGCTTGGCATTTATACAAGAAAATCGATGTTTAGTTCAACTATTTTGAAGCAATGAAAATTAACATGTTATTGAGTAAACAAATTGTTTTCTATGTCAGAGTAGACCTCTAATTTAAAATGTTAGAAGTTGCTGAAACACTTGAAAAAAATATAGAAAATATAATGGAAAATATAGAAAATATAATAATAAAATACTATGAAAGGTACGATCCTTTGTGGTCCAGGTTATTCCCAGCTGTACAAGCTGGAAAAAAATGCCAATATGATGTTATGTATCCCCTGCTGAAGTGAGCTGTCAAGCACACATCAGGGGACAGCAGATGTTAAAGACCACTGTGCTTCAAATGTCAAAGAAATCCAACCTTTGCTATGGTTTGAAACCATCTGTTGACATCCAAGTAGGATACTGCATGTCAAGTGAGCTGTATTTCGCCTTTGTAGATTAAGACTTTGGTGTCTGTTCTGTCCGCACTTACTTCTTGTGAATCTTGGGTTCAAGCTTAATTTAGGTAAGCTATGCTACAAGCTGCACTTCGTCATCCTAAAGTCATGTGTGTCTTGTGGCAAATTCTTCAGGTGAAAGAAGGAATATAAAAGAAAAATAATCCACACACAAATGTTTAACCTGCGTATACTCCCTCTATTTGAAAAGAAAACCTTGTAGAACACATACCTGCATAAGGTAATAAGTGATAATAAACAGAAACAAATTATATTGAGGCAAAAATAATCTAATATGCATTAGACAATCATCTATGATTTTAAATTCTTAACCATAACAAAAATACTCTAGTGAATCATCTTTAATAAATATGCTTATGAGTAAAAAACGACAGGGTTACATAGACTTCAGAGTTAAATTAATTCATAAATATCTACTGCTAGATATTAAAACGTGCAAAATATAACAAACTTTATGCACACCGATGTCAAGGTCATGCTACAGGAAATATAAAATAGGATTGCTAAATTATGCATCCAGTGTCCAGAGAGCTGCATTCAAATCTGGATTTGTCTGTAGGAGTTTCAGAAATAGCTACTGAGCTCAAACGTGTCTGTGGAATATTGTGCTGAGAATTCCAATGCAGTTAAAACACACACAGAATAAAGGAAATAAAAAGTTAAAAAACAAACAAACAAACAAAAAAAAACAAAAAAACCCCCACAAAACCAAAAAAAAAAAAAAAAACCCAAACAAAAAACCACCACCAAATAGGAATAGGCAAACAAGAAACACAAAAAAACAAACCAAGACTCTTAGTAGTCCTATGTTTACAATTAATTTTTAAAAATCTAAATAGTAGTTTAACTTGATAAAGTATTTTAATTATTTCAAATCATTAAAATATTTTCTATATTTAAAAATATTGACATTTAGGTCCTTATATAAATAAAGCAGTTATAAATTCTTATTTGAAGGACAGAATTCCACTGCATTTAGATTTTAAATCAGGATTGAGGTGAGTTTCTTGACCTAATCCTTAACAAACTAAAATGAAACCAAACCAAAACCCCACAAAGTTGTATTCCTTATCATGATATTGAGAGATACTTGATCTATGCAGCGAAGAACCATCACTAACACAATAAGGTAACCAGTAGGAAGAAGGTTGTGTAGAATATATTCTTTTATTAGAAATAAGTGAAAGCACAGTCTGTATGGTACATTACATGACTCAAGAAACAGAATGGGTGCTACTGGTCTGCAGACTGAAAACATAGCTGAAAACTGCTGCCTGTTAGAATATTTATAAGCAAGTTTGTACATAAAGGTTAATATACTTTTGAAAGCCTTACAAAGGTAGTTAATTTAAAAGAGCCTGAAGAAAATGTTGCATTTCTGACATCTTAGCTACTTCCTTCTAGCCATAGTACCAGGGTTTGCATAAGATAGTGCTTCTAACTACAGAAAAAGTATCCTTGGATCTCATAGCTACAAATACTGTATGCAAAAGCATGATAACTAACAACCATGGCAAATTTATCCAGATAGACCAATTAATTTAAACATTCTAGACATTTTCAGTGGAACATCTTGCCATCTTCCAGCCCATTATAGAGAAAAGTGGCTGCAGTCTAGGACAAGATATGCATAAATTCTCTCTGACTCATTACATGACTTGACAAACGCATTTAGTTTCTGTTACTGTTCATACTGTAATACCAACCTAACAAAACAGCATCTATGTTTATGTGATTTTTAAGCTTAAAATTTTTAAGTTATCAAGAAGAAAGTCATACTATTCCTGGTTATTGCCCCCATTATCATCTCTGCTGCAATGAAACAAATGGTTCATATATTAATTATTCAAATATCATGGGATTACTGCAGCTCAATATGTACAAAACATCTTTCACTACAGAAGGAAGATGCAGTTTTAACCTCTTAAATGGTGATAGAAAGTGTGCCAGTTTTCCTGGACACATTGTTTTTAATTCCAGATAGGGAATTTTACTGTAGTACATAGATAGGGTGTTGTTTTTGTCATGGGAAAGTGAAATATACACTTCTCACCAAACATCATGAACAGACATGCACACTCATTTACCTGAGAATATTTCACAGTCTAAAGTCTAAAATGGTTGGTTTTGATGGTGACCTCCAGACATAAATACTAAGAAAAGACTGTCACAAAAATAACTCCAATGTTCTATTCTTGACACAAGAAATATTGAAGAAGCACATGGAAACTGGACAGTCTCATAAAAAATATATATTCAGTTATGATGTTCCGATACTTTCTCTGAAAGTTCATTATTGCCAACCACAACTGATATTGATATATTCATGTTTCATACCCAAAATTTGATAAGGGTCCAAATGGTTATAAAATTGGATCATATTTAGGCACAAAATCTGTGATGCTAATATTTGCTTTTGTCACTATTGCTCATTATGAACTTAGTCTATGATGAGTCTTGCAAAAGTCAGCAGCAGACAGGAACTTAGAATAGGTTTTTCAAATTAGAATACATACTAGATAAAGCTAGTGTTCCTTCATAATGAAACATTATCTGGCATTGAGGCTTCTGTAACAGATGAAATTATGACTCTGTTTAGAATTGTACTGAGGGTATTGCTGCCTTTATGGATTTCTCTTCCCCTTCTAGCATTTCGGAATGGCAGTCTTGAAAAAAAAAATCTGCACATTAGCCTTTCTTTCTTGAGGACATTTGTGAAGCAGTATAAACCCTTTCCTGTCAATCAGACACTCATTTCATCTTCACATAAGATCAATTTTCTGGTTAGACATAGTGACTGTGCTAGTCTGCTTGGGGATTTGAGAAGATTGATTCACTTCTCAAAGTGCTTTAGGCATAGTGATTTCTTTCACCTCCCTATCTGTGCTGAGTAGGTCAGGAGTTTCTAAGTTCACACAACTTAATTCATTGCATGGATTAATCTACTGTTGACTCTAAATAAACACATATCTATGAATGAAAAGAAGTTTGGAAATTACTTAACAATAAAAAAACCAAACAATGCAAACCATTAATTGAATAACTGTCACATATTTCTCTAAAAAACATCAAAATAGTTGGATTGAAATCTGGCTGAATTTCCGTGTAATTAAATATAAACAAATTATGTAACAAAATTTTCAGAAGATGTTACCTAATTTGATAGCAAAATTAACATTCGTATTATTTTTGATAGCATACAGGTTCTCACTTCATCCAGATAAATATGTTCCTTTTTGTTTAAAAAAAAGTAAAATTAACCAATAAACTCACAACAACCATTGCTGTAACATACTGCCCTATTTCCCACTGAGTCATTGAAGAGAGATAAACAGAAGTTACCAGTCTTGTACAAGGAATGGAAAACGTTATAAGGTGACCAGACAAGGAAAATGCGAACAAATTGCAAACACTTGGAATCAAAAGACCTGCATCTTAAGATTTGCAGTATATGAGCTCGACCCTCCTTGTGTTCCATGGATATCCAGTCAAAAGAATGACAGTATCTTCTCAGTGACTAAATATTTCTTCTTACTTTTATGTTGTTCTGTGGATTTTAAAACTTTTCTACATATAAATTTATATACAAAAAATATTTATAATAGAGAATAAAATTTGTCCCTCAGTGGATTGGGCTGCTTAGACTTATCACCAAATTATTTTAAACAAAATAATTACCTGCATTATACAAAATAATTTTATGTATTTCCCAAATGAGTTAAATGAACAAACCTGATATCTCAATTAAACTAAGTTCTTTATATATGACGTTATACCTCATTGGTCAGGATTCAAGTACTCAAAAATTTTCATTGTCTGAAGATCCCTTTTTTTTTTTCTTCAAAATGTTCTTCTTTAGCTCTGTCAAAACAGCTAGGAGGTAACAAAAAATAGGTGTTCTCAGCTCTGTGCATGCTGGAATTGGATTTCTTTGCTCTGACATTCAGTTAAAAGACCAGTTGAGGGAAATGTTGTATGTGCCTTTAGGTGGAATAGTTCATGCACGGACTCTTCAGATAGGAATACACTGGGGAGACGGGGAAATATATAGCTCCAAACATATATCATGCAATCCAATAATGTAGAGCTCCCAAAGCAAACAATAACACTCAAGAAGATGAATTGAATTTTGAAGAGGATATTCTCAGATGGATTTTAAATACTCATGCATTTGCCTCCAGAGCAATTTCAATTATTTGACTTCCTCCTCACTCCCAGTCTGAAGGTATCTAACATGAAAAAAAAAAAAAAATTCAGTTTCTAAAAGTTTTAAAATGTCTTTTCTTTCAAAAGTTTTTTTTGTGTGTGTTTTGTCTACCGGTGGCTCGTAGTTTGTGCCTTCAAATCACAGAATGACAAGTATTTTCATTTAGCCTGTTTTGTCAGAACAGATGATTATGTGAAATTAAATAAGTCCCTCCCATGTGTATTAGCTGAATGAATAGAACAAGTAGAAAATGGAAAATTACTTTGCAAATTCTAAACAACTGAATGAGAAAAAACAAAAATAAAAAAGCATGTAAATGCACTGTGCTTCTATTCTTCTATATAGAAAGAATTTCTAAGTACCAACAATCTATGACAAAAACACTATGAAAACATGAGTTTTATGAGGCTTCATTGGGCTATCAAGTAATTTGAAAGAACTATATTGGTTTAAAAGTTAAAAACATACTATTTTCTCATAAAAATGTAGATGGTTGATGAAGTTTGCAACCCTGTAATCTAGAAAAGTATAATAAAAAAAGGCATAAATAAATGTGATTCTGTTCATTAATGAATTAATTAATGGGAGTTAGTTTTGCTGTAAGCCATTTTTTTCCTGAATGATTATTCAGATAAATTACATTATGGCAAACCAGAAATAAAAAAAAATAAAATATATCCAAGTTCCCTGCTGTTTTATCAAGATTTGAAAAAAATAAGAAGCTCAATTGAATGTTAAAAAAATGTTCCAATTGACAGCAATTTGTTATCTCTGCTACACATTATAGCATAGAATACTTTGTAAGATATGTTACCATGAACATTATTTTTCAGTATGCAACATTTTTTTTAGTCTACTTCTTGGTCTTCTAAGATAACAGGCCTCAATCAGGAAAACAACATAAATGAAAATACCATGCAGAGCACTTGCAATAATCTCCTCAAAAATAAATAACAGATTGGATGGGATAAACTTTGATATTTAACTTCACATGTCTACTGTAAATGTTCATAAATTTAGAACTCTATTATTTTAAAGAAATGGACTAAAAACAGTTAAAGAAAATTGTCTTACTCATGTGGTTAATTTTCTGACAAAACATAACCTAATATCTAATATCTAATATTAAAGACATAGAAATTCATTATATTAAATTTATTTCCCAAATAAATATATTGTTTTGTAAAATGTGGTAGAAAATTGTGTGTGTGCTTACAAGCAAATTTGATTATAATTTATTACATTTTTGAATTTATATTTTAGTTAATTATGTAGGCTGTGTAAAATGCAAATTCTTTATAACTTCTAAAACTAGTAATGTAGAAGCAGTTTCCAAAACAATTCAGTTTTTTATTAAGTAAGCAATTGTTTTACTTGCTGTCTATTGAGTTTGTTGCACTAGTTTTCTTCAATGTTGTGATATAGAAGAAGATGGATTTCTTGTAATTCATTTAAGAGGATTCAGTCTAGATCTTCATTTTCAATCCTAGATGACAATTAATTTTTCTGTGTGCTTTTAAATTATTTTCTTTAACTACCTGCATTTCCTTAAATACTTCAATTATGCATATATATGTTTTTTGTTGTCTTTATGTTTTGGGTTTTTTTTTTTATTTTTTAGTTCAGTGTGAGATAAACTTATTATTTTTTTTTATTAAATAAAGTTTTATTTATGTTGAAAAGCCTATAAGAAAAGCCATTAAGAATGCTTATAGTATCCACAAATCTTTTAAAAGTCTGGTGTTGCATGAAGAAATGTTTGGTTTAGCACTCCTCACTATAGAATCCCATTTTCTATACCTTAAAACTATTTTTGGACAATAGTAATTGTAATTCTAACTTTTCATTCCAAAGATGCATCTTAAGTTATTTTGGAAAAAAGTAATAGTTCAGAGATTTCAGAAGATGCAATTGTCCAAGACTAACTGCCTTCCAAATAACTAAAGATTTGCAGATTTCCAGATAGGTTAAGATATGTGACTGTACCTAAAAAAAAATTCTCAGTCAGAGCTCAGTTAGAGCTTTTCAGGACATGGTTTTCTAATATTTTGTCTTCAACAACCAGCCTCCAGTATAAGACTACTTCATCTAAGCAGAACAGGACACATGTGGAACATAAGTTCTGGTTTTCATCTTTGAAAAATGTCAAAACAATTTACCCGAGATTCAATACGATTTAAGATTTAGGGGAAAAGAACTGTAAGGAGAACTCATCCATAATACTTGTTTATTATATAATTAGTAAAGTAAGAGTTTAGGTTTGTTGCATAAGGATATTTTAATGTTTGAATTTTACCCTTTTAGAAGACTGTTGTGGTTGGACACTGGCCAAAGTCTGGGCATCCAGGAAAGCCACTTGCTCAACCTCTCCTGCCACAGCTGGGCAGAGAAGAGAAAAAAATTAATAAAGGGTTCAGGACTTGAGATAAGGACAAGGGGAAAGCACTCCAAGGGAAAAACTGGCTCAGCTTAGAGGTACAAAGTGAATTTATTACTAGCAAAATCAATGGAGGAAAATGAAAAATAAAATAAATCCTTAAAAACACCTTTTCTTCCCCCAAACCCTCCCTTCTTCCCACCAGCACTGCAGGGAGACAGGACATGGAGGTTTTTGTCAGTTCATCACTGAGATTTTCTTCTGCTGCTCTGGTAGAGGAGTCCTTCCCCCATGAGACTGTGGGTCCCTCCCATGGGAGACAGTTCTCCATAAAACTTCTCCAGAATGGGTCCACACTCAGAAGCAGCAATCCTCCCAAAACTGCTGCTGTGTGAGTCACTCTTCCACAGGGTGCAGTCCTCCAAGGACAGGCTGCTCCAGCCTGGAAGCAGGACCCTCTCTCTCCACCAGGTCCCGACAGGATCACAGCCTCCTCCAGGCATCCACCCTCTCTGGAGTGGGCGCCACCCCCACGGGCTGTGGCTGGATCTCTGCATCCCGCATGGATTGCCATGGGCTGCAGGGGCACAGCTGCTTCACCATGGTCTCACCACAGCCTGCAGAGGAATCTCAGCTGTGGTGCCTGGAGCACCTCCTACCCTCCTCCTCCAGTGACCTTGGTGCCTCCATGTTGTTTCCTCTCACGCGTTCTCACTTCCTACTCTTCTGTGGCTAGGAAAAATTTTGTTTGGATTTTCTTCTTAAATCTGTTATCACAGAGGCTTTACCAGCCTCTCTCACTGGCCCAGCCTGGCTAGCAGCATGTCCATCTTCAGAGCCATCAGGGTTTAACTCTGCTGGACACGGTGGAAGCTTCCAGCAGCTTCTCAGAGAAGCTATCTTTGTGGCCCCCCTGCTGCCAAGAAACAGGCCATGCAAAACCAACACAAAGACTAATGTATATATCATGGGTAATGTTCTAAATTGCATTCTGATTCAGAGAGATTGTTGAGATTTTAATAAAAACAATTTGTAGGCTGTAAAACTATTTTCATTAGCAAATAGCATGTCATTTGATGCACTGTGCACTATGTCTGCTTCCTAATTTACAGCAAGTAGTCAAATATTGGACGCTCATTTCAGGTGTGGTGTTTCATCATATTATGGATCATGGGAGGGGAAAATAGCCTGTATAAAGTGAATTCTGAGCTTATTCCCCTAAAACTGTAAAGTAGTGTCTGGTTTTCTGTTAAGGAAGGAAATACTAAACTGCAGGTTCTGGAAGGTAGAGGAAAGAGAAGAAACCTAAAGAAATATATAAAACCTTACAAAAGAAATAATTGATGGAAAGGAAAGCAATGCCAGAGAGATTCACTCAATTTTTTGTCTTAGGTAGGAGTTATCTCAGGTAGGTCCCTTGATAATATTGTTAAATATGCTTCCTTCTGCAAAGAAATATCTCCCTTTTGTGAGTATTCAATAGTTTTATTAGTAGTGCATTGAACATTCTGAATAAGATCAATCTGCTACTGATTCATATCCTCCCCTTGGGAAATTCATGGCAATAAGTGGATTTGATTGAAAATATTATTTGCTGAAGAGGATTGAAAAGTATGGATAGAGAATAGGGGGAAAAGAAGCAGAAGAAACAGTTTAATGAGAAAGTGACAAAAGTTGGCTGGAGAAGGGGAGAAAGGAGAGCAGTGTGAGGCAATGGCCACGAGAAAATATTGCTCACATTTAATTTTAAACTAGTAGTGTTGATCAGAAAGAATGATTTCTTTTACTTTATTTTATAGAAATTGCATACCCTTGTATGTACATAAGAAACTGTAATTCCATTTGGGACTACTTGTGACATTAGCAAATCATTTGAACAGAGTTCTCGAGGTTTATCATTATGTCACCAGTATCCTTAGGGAAATTACTTATACGGTGTATGCAGTTTTGTGTACACAATTCTTTATATTTATCAAATTACATGGGACTCCATAGTACACTTCAAAACTTAAAGTCTAGCAGGCACACACACTCTTTTAAGAAAACGTGTGTATTGCTTTAGGAGAGTGCTTCACATAACCATCTGCTTAAAGGCTCTTAATTTGTTTGTAAGTCATTTTCTGAAATGAAAATTTAATAATACTATTGCATCTAGCAATCATTTTTTGTAATAAGTATTTATGATGAAACAGTAAATGAACTTTTGCCAAATTTTCCTAACAACTTTGCAGAAGAGATGTTGATATTTTTGAGCATGAGCTGATGTTTTCTGGAAACAACAAAAGCCTTTATATATTCTGTGATATTTTAAAACTTTGAGAGAGACACAAAACAGCATTTTTGCTGCTTTTCTTTTTTTTTTTTTTCTTTCTTTTCTTTTCTTTTCTTTTCTTTTCTTTTCTTTTCTTTTCTTTTCTTTTCTTTTCTTTTCTTTTCTTTTCTTTTCTTTTCTTTTCTTTTCTTTTCTTTTCTTTTCTTTTCTTTTCTTTTCTTTTCTTTTCTTTTCTTTTCTTTTCTTTTCTTTTCTTTTCTTTTCTTTTCTTTTCTTTTCTTTTCTTTTCTTTTCTTTTCTTTTCTTTTCTTTTCTTTTCTTTTCTTTTCTTTTCTTTTCTTTTCTTTTCTTTTCTTTTCTTTTCTTTTCTTTTCTTTTCTTTTCTTTTCTTTTCTTTTCTTTTCTTTTCTTTTCTTTTCTTTTCTTTTCTTTTCTTTTCTTTTCTTTTCTTTTCTTTTCTTTTCTTTTCTTTTCTTTTCTTTTCTTTTCTTTTCTTTTCTTTTCTTTTCTTTTCTTTTCTTTTCTTTTCTTTTCTTTTCTTTTCTTTTCTTTTCTTTTCTTTTCTTTTCTTTTCTTTTCTTTTCTTTTCTTTTCTTTTCTTTTCTTTTCTTTTCTTTTCTTTTCTTTTCTTTTCTTTTCTTTTCTTTTCTTTTCTTTTCTTTTCTTTTCTTTTCTTTTCTTTTCTTTTCTTTTCTTTTCTTTTCTTTTCTTTTCTTTTCTTTTCTTTTCTTTTCTTTTCTTTTCTTTTCTTTTCTTTTCTTTTCTTTTCTTTTCTTTTCTTTTCTTTTCTTTTCTTTTCTTTTCTTTTCTTTTCTTTTCTTTTCTTTTCTTTTCTTTTCTTTTCTTTTCTTTTCTTTTCTTTTCTTTTCTTTTCTTTCCTTCCTTCCTTCCTTCCTTCCTTCCTTCCTTCCTTCTCTCTTTTATTTCCTCTTTTTCTTTCTTTCTTTTTCTTCCTTTCCCTATAAACTAGAGAACTCATAGTCTCAGTCCTGTCCACAACAGCTAACTCTTAATTTCAAGTTTCAGAGTTTCCATGTAAGATTATTTAACTCTATATTGAGTATATTTATTGGTTAATACCTATCTTTCTATTGTATTGAAACAGATAACTGCTAGGTACAATTCATTTTACAGATTTTACATTTACAAATGTCTAAAATAGACACTGGGACCTCAGCTATAGGTGTTGTTTATGATGAAAGTTACATAATATGAAAACCCCTCACTTTATATCCTATACAATTTTAAAGACATATGAATACAGAATCTATATTATATAATAACATATTGTATTTTAATAATAAGTTTAAAAGGATGTAAAATTAGTTCCTTCATGGGAATGAGTTGACAATCTCTACTCCTGATTAAACGTGCTTTTACTTGTCAGTTAACATCATAATAACTGATATGGTTTTTTCACAACCTCAGAGAAGTAAATTCTTTTTCCTGGAATGTTTCTTACCTTTCAAAAATACCTTCTGATATGAAAATTTTAAAAATATTTGAGAAATCAAATGCAGTCTTTCAGAATTAAAAAGTATGAACTTTTGACCTGTCATTTTTGTTAATTTCACCAAATTATTTTTTTCTGTGTGAAGGACTACAACAACTGACCCTGACCAAAAATATTTCAGATGATGGGTCCTGAAAACAGAACAAACTAGTTTATTACAAATAGAAGCATTTCTGTTTAGTTCAGATGTCCTCTTGATGGATAGCTAGATGTTATTCTTCCACAGTGATAAAGCTGTGTTTTTCCCAATCCTTTTTTAGGGGTGTATCTGTCATCACAATAAATTGCAGCACCTCCACCTCATTCTAAGAGAGTTTCCACCAGTTTTGTTTAGTTTGTACTGGAAAAATGCAGTCAAGCATAGCTCAGATACCTTTTGAGTTTGTGGATTAGCCAAATCAAGAACCAAATACCGTTCCCCTTGACACATGGTATACTGTTAATTATTTTCAGACTTTTTAGTTGCTAAAAATGAGAGAAGGACTCAACTCTCAGAGACGTGTTTTGGAGCAGACCTTAAGAATATGTGCTTTTTGGGATATATATGATGGCACATGTTCTTAACACAAAGAGAGATTTGAGATACAGTTCTTGCTGAGATTTCATAGAGAACAATGTAGGTTCATCACAGAGAGAGAAAACTGGTACAGACTCCTCCTTATTGCTGAAAATGAGAAGTGTTTGGGGTAAACAATATTTAGGAATTCACTTGAATTTTGTTTTAAAGGAAACTGGTGGGTTTATTTCAGAAGAATACTTGGAAATGTGCTAAACATGAAAGTTAAGCAGCAGAATTTGTGCACCGACAGGGAACAAACTTATTTGAATATATAGAATCCTAGTGGGTTGCTTCTAAAAGCATTTCTGTCTCTGCCATCTTTCCCTTGCTTTTAATCTCTCCTAGCTGTCATGGAGTATTTTTCCATTGCTTCCTTATCTATCCAACAAGCATAGTTTTTGCAGGGTAAAAGAAAGGCTGAACAAAATTGTAAACAATTTGAATGATGTTCATTTTGGAAGATAGGGGGGTTTTAGCAAATTGCTGACAGTGTATCCATGCATAATCCATTGCTTCCATATGTAGACAATCTCTTTACATGTCAGCTAATACAGTGAGGTGAATGGTTCTGGTGCCCGGCAACATCTAAGAGAGGTTAGAGGTTTGGATGTAGAAGATGGTCATAAGAAGTCAGACTCCTCTTATGGAAAGACAGGAGAGACTGATGGACAAAAACCAGAGAATGGTTGGTATGTGCTTTGTAAAAAGTGGCTGATGTCCATTTCATTTGTTTATTTATTTATTTATTTATTTATTTATTTGGCTTTCATACTGTTGTTGCTTATTGTTTGCACTGGTAAGGCTGTACCTTGAGTCTTGTGTCCAGTTTCAGACTCCTCACTCAAAAAAATATGTTGAATCGATGAAGAGTTTGCAGACAAAATCAATTAAGGTGGTGAAGGGTCTACAGAGTAAGGCCTGTGAGGACTGGCTGAAGAAATTGGAGTTGTTTAGCCTGGAGAAGAGGAGGCTGAGGGGAGACCATACCATTCTCTATTTAAAAGGAGGCTATAGCTAGGTGGTGTTGGCGTCTTGTCCCAGGCAACCAGTGACAGGTCATGGGGACATAGACTCAAGCTACACCAGTGAAGGTTGACTGTGGACATAAGAATTTTTTCACTGAAAGGGTGGTCAAGCATTGGATCTGGCTGGCCAGAGAAGTGGTGGAGTCACCATCCCTGGTAGCATTGAAGAAACAGCTGGACACGGTGCTATGGTTTAGCTAACAAAGTGGTGTTGAGTCAAAGTTTGGACTTGATTCTTGAAGTCTTTTCCAACCTAAATCTTTCTGTGTTTCTATTATCTGAGTTCTTAATGACACAAATAAAACTACTTTTGTGTAACAATTATCCTGTGACATAAAAGTTAAGTAATCTAAAATTATGCCCCATGTATGTACTAATTATATTTCTGTAATGCACTTAAATAATAATTATTCAAAGATTTCTTTTTTTTCATTTGCAATACTACTAATTTATTTTAAAAGACAGTCAGTTTAGCTGTCATTGCATATAGTCTAAACATACTTTCACAGTTTCATCGCTCTAATGTAATAAAAAATCCCAGAGTCAGAATACCTTCACTAATCATTACAGAAAGAAATTACAAAAGCAAGAGTTAACCAAACACAACACGCTTTCGTAAAACAGTTTATATCTTGAAAACAGCAATATTCCTATTATGCTGCGCTGCCAGCTTTAAAAAGGTGTTTTCATCTAGTATCTTGTTGACAATTTATCAAACGGTTGCTGAACAATGTAGGGTCTGAAATTCTTTCACATTATCCTGATTTTTTTTCCATTTTTTCTCCTGCTTTACAACACTGTTTAATTTGTTTGGTATTTCCATGCTATTACTGAGATAATGCCACTTCTCCAAAATGAAATGTAGTAGTGTATACTGTCAGAATGCAACAAGACTTTTATTATCTAATTTAGGATGTAAAAGCCTTTTTCTGTGAACAAATATATAGCCCCTGCTGTGCTAAGGAACAAGGTCACATCTACCAATGGAATAATTAACTACCACAGAAGAATCCAACCAAAAAAGTAAAATGTAAATTTTACTGGAAAATAACTGGAAAGATAATTAACTTAATAAATTTCCTCTGCAACTGTATGCATACATTAACATTTTGAAAATTACAGCGGTAATAAAAATACAGCAAATATCATTCCCAAATGTAGCAACAATCAAAACTTTATTTGATAATTTTATTTTAACTACTGGGAATAAAATTATGTTCTTGTAGCAAAGAATATTTTCTAATGTATTTTCATTTTTTAGATTTTTTTCTTTTCAAGTGTGGGATAGCAATAATGTTGCTATATTCACTAAAATAGACTAAAGCTATAAAACTCAGACTTTTTTAGTAGATCAGCATTTTTTCCTTTTCTAAGTTTGCAAAAGAACAATTAAATTATATTCTCAACATGAAATTCCACTGAAAGTAGGAGAACAAGCATAAATTTGTTACCTTTTATGGATTAGGATACATGAAATTTCTGTTGGCTGTGCCAAACTGGAGTCTATGTCCAAACCAAATTCCAGAGAAAGAAAAACAGCGATTTTCTCTTATAGGCAGGTTGTGCAGGGACAGTTTTATGTGAATTAAATAGACTATATTCAGAATAGTCTTTGTCTATCTAGGTAATTCATTACTACTCTTAAATAATCTCAGACATAGGAGATTGGGATTTTGGCTTGAAAGGTGTGGATTTCAAAAGCAGACTCAGAAAATTAAGATAAATCTACCCACACCACTCTTTTGTGTAACACTACATATATGATTTCCAAAATAGTACTTTAAAACTATTTTCTGTTTGAAGTTTCTATTGACACAAAAATATATGAATCAAAGAAAATGCTAATTTGCCACGAATTGTAATTGAATTGAAATGGCCTTCTGTGACCTTTCTTTTATTTCATTTCATAAGAATGCTGAAATTTTCATGCAGATGTCAGCATGTTAGATTGAATTAAGCAAGAAACTTCTTTTGTTTTTCAGTATGATTGCTTTTAGCAAAATATACTAAAGAAAACATATTTTCTAAGATTCTTCAAAGGTTTAATAGTGAGATTAATCATCCTTCTTCCTGACCCTTAAGTACCTTTCATTTTTCAGTTGTCATGCATGGTCTTAGTAACACTTAGTAGTACAGCTATTCCTTATTAAAAGGACAAAATTGCCCATTCCTATGACCAACATTTTCTCACAATAAGCTTTTGTCATTCTTTGACTCAGTTGTCATAATTATCTGAAATGAGAATCATTGCAAAAATACATAATAATTATATATAAACAGATATATATATTGTCAATTGTACTGATTGACAGCTGACTCTCACCACGTCATGCAACAGGTCCATGACCTTGGGAGTGTCCACTGAAAGTTTGGAAGTGAAAGAAATAGTAGTTCAACTGATTGTCTTTCAGTCTTCACATACAAGAGATGGAGATTTGTTCTTCAATGATTAGGTCTGTATGTAGATCCACGTGAAGGTATCTGACGTAATAGTTTTAATGTGGTACGTATGATCCCAGTTTACCTCTTTATCACTTTGGTTCCAAGGGAAACTATGCTGAAGACAGTATAGAAGTATCACTTAATAGAAAATGTAGTCATTTTGCTGTATTTGCTACAGCATTAATACACTCCAACTTAATCTTCTTTTTTCCTGAAATAATCCCTCATTAAAGGTAACTATTTTTGTGTCTTGCACATATAAGCTGCTAAGAGGAAGAGTTGCATGCAAATAAGACCATCTATCACATTTTTTTCACCTCTGTTCCAGGGGTTTTTGGAGTAGAAAAGTTGAGGCTACAGAATTCTTAGGAAATAATTGGTTGGTATTATGGAACAATGCCAAAAGTATACCAATAACCAAAATCTGCCTCCAGCTGACTTTCAGAGGCAGAAACATAGTGCTATAACAGAAAATAGGGTATTTGAGTAACATCAGAGCACATATGAAGAATGGGTAGATGACAGTCTGAAAAGACAAAAGGGCTTTGAAGAGATAAATGTTGGGTGGGAGAAGCTAAAAAACCAAAAACATTGACCACAAAGCCTGGGCAATCAAACAGCAGTCACTGGTTCAAGATCCTTGCACTTTAAAGAAAGGAATTTCTGTTGCAGTAGCAAAAAATTTGTAAAGGCAATAAATCTTTTTTTTTTTTTTTAATGCTAGGTTCAAGGTTATTTTCTTTCATCTTAACAAAAGAAAAGGTTTTTTACAATGTGTGACTTTTCCCTGTTATTAACAAGTTTAGACAAAGTCCCACAATGCTGTGTCTCCTGGAGTGCCAAATCACATAGCGACACTGTTTGACCCAACTGCTTGGAGGGTTGTACAGATATTGGAGAATAGGCACATTATGCTATGAATATCAAAAACCACACTGTGGATGATAATTTTTCCTTGTTTCCTAAAATAACTTTTATTTCCCTTTTACTAAGAGCCTGATGTGTTTAAACTAGTCTTACTTGTAACAAAAGCTATTTGAATTGGGAAATTGGCTAGAAACACTAATAAAGGCATCATGTCCTTTGCTTTACACTGCTAAAGCAGTTTCCAAAGTCAGAAATACTGTTTGAAAGAGATGAATGGACATATTAACTGGACATGAAAGACAGGTCAAGCCTGTTTCACAGCCAGAAGCCACAAGGATAGATAATATACAAATGGAGAAAAAGTCCCACAAAAAATGTGACAAAATGTGGCCACAGCCTGCAGAACATTATGCCTAATTTTGTGCTTAAATGGCTGCAAAGAACTTTAGTACAGCTAAAAAAGCAAAGTTATGCCATGTATGAATAAACACAGAACTGAGCACTAAGTTAATAAAGAAATTTAAACAAGTTTAAAAATCAATATGCAGGAACAACTAAAAATTATGGAATAGTATTCTTACTCTCCCTAATGCAAGGGATAACCAATGAATTGCCACTACAGAAGTAATTTTATAGATTATTGTGGGTGATGTCTAAGATAATCAATGTCCTTAGGATAAGATACTGCCTCTGTTGTGCATGAAATCACACAACCAGCTTCTCTCTTACAACTTGATTCTACAAATAGGTAGGAAGTGATTGCTGAGTCACTACTTTGCAAAAGAATGCATTGGGCCTCTAATGCAGTTATGAATCAAAAATAGTCAGTATAAAGCCTTAGGCAAGAAGCTGATGGCATGCCAGAAGCAGCATCTGCAGGGAACCATGCTCTTGCTAATGCTGTTCTTTGGATAAATGACTTTAAACTGTTGACTGACCATCACCATCTCCAAACAGTCTGCTGCTAGGTGAGACTGTGCCCTACAATTTATCTTTCACATTTTGTCTGATCTCATCTATAACACCTCATTGTATTGATTCTGTCAGAATGATGATGGCAAATAGCATTCACCAGGAAACACTGTACGTGGTTTTGCAAAAATTACATTATACTCTAACTTTATGGGAAACAATGGAAACTGCAAAAACTGCCCAGAGGAATAAATCACTGCTGATGAATCTGGCAGTAAAGTTGATTTTCTTCTTCCTCCCAAACACTGGCACGCTTGTCTTAGCCACTGAAATATTGGCAAAAAAACTTTAACGGATAGAAGGAAAAAATAACACAAAAAGCCTCTTTAAGTTATGCTGCTCCACTACTAGGAAAAAACAGCAAAAAAATTGTGTCTCAGTGAAGGAAGAATCATTAGAGGAGGGTAGCTGTTATCACTAAAAAGATCTTTTGCTGAAGGGCTAAAACTACATAGTACAAAAAAGAAATTGAAGTTCTCTGGTCCTTATCAGATATAGTGCATCACCCCTGTCTGTTGCACCCTGTTTTTCAGCTCTGTTCTGTAGCACAGCAGTTTAGGGCTTTTTTTCCTTTTTTTTTCTTCCCATTTTCCTAACATAAAAGTAGACATTGTGATATCTTATGAGTTGCTGTCCTGCACAAGAGACTTTCTGAGGCTATGGTTGTTTATCTCATTTCAAATAATAATTATGGCCCTAAAGAATTCCTCTTCCATACGTCAATCTTTCCTCTTCCATACTTCAGATTTTTACAAACACTGCATTTCCCACTTAGTCTTTTTATACAGTCTAAAAGTTGATTATTTTTCTTTCAGTGAAGAAAATGAACATCTATAAACACATATAAATGTTCTCTTCTTCTAGAGTAGTTATGAGTAAATTTTAGAGTTCTATAATAGATTAAAATACTTTCAATCTTTAAGAAAAACTAATGACTTCCACACCTGTAAAAGAGCTGAATCATAGGAATGCTAGCACATGCTATAAAACACGTTGGCACATGAAAAGAATAAAGCAAAACCAGGGGAAAAAAAAAAAAAAAAAAAAAAAAAAAGAAAAAACAAAAAGAAAAAAAAAAGAAAAAAGAGAAAACCTACCTTCCTAGGGGAAAGAGACAACGAGTCTCAGATGTACAAATCATTTGACAAGGCAGGAATCATAGAATCATGGAATTATTTGAGTTAGAAGGGGCCTTAGAGACTCTCTAGCTCCAAACACCTGCCATTGTCAGAGACTAACTCAACTAGACCAGGTTGATCAGGGTCCCATTAAACCTGGCCATGAATATTTCAAGGATGGAGCATCCACTTCTTCTCTGGGAAACAAAATAAACCAATATTTTAGAAAATTCTCATTTCACTTCACAGTCATCTGATATTTGCAATTACTATTTGTTGTCTTCTGTTTACTCTCTTTTTCCTGTTTGGATTTTCTGCCTTACACTGCATTGTTCATGTAAAATTAGACCACAGTCTGAAGGGTATAGGTTCTCTTGTGAAAAAATTCTTAGAACTTCAGACTTGTGCAGCAGATTTATCTGGTGGAAAGTCCATTGGAATGTTCAAAAAATTAACTGGGAGTGATTTTAGTATTTAAAACTGTTTTGGGATAATTGGGTGCTAGTTTTCCATCCATACCTGTCAGATTTGACTATCTGATGCTAATTAAATTTGGCATAATGTTGCACAACAACATACAAGTACTTTTTAAATAATTTTGGGTTTGGTAGTCCATACCTTAGGAAAGGAATTAAAATAAATGAGTAATGGTAACATAAAATATTAAAAAACATTTTGTAATAAATAACTTTTTTCATACTTTAGACTTGCATACCTCTATCAACTACAAATACTCATTCTTCTGAATATTTCAGACTTCACTTTTGAACCTCTCCAATATACTATGCAGTGCAGAATGCAGAGTTTCACACATACAGTAGTTACTGTAACATTCACTACATTAGTGTCTGCCAGATTCATTTTGAATTTGAAGTCTCCTATCTAAATTGACACCAGCTATCCAATTGCAGCACTCTTTACATTTCTGATGTGTCATACCACATTACATTTTCTGTGTCACTTCCCATCACGTTATATTGTGTCATGCAGAAAAGCCAATGTGAGTTGACATTACACAAGATGATGCGATCTAAAAGATTTAAGGCTATGCAATTCACTGAAGCAGAAAGGTGACACTGCAATCTAGGTGTAAATACCTACTTCCCCTAGAGCATCAGTTATCTGCTAAAAACACATACTGGATGACCTTTAAAGGTCCCTTCCTGCTCAAACTGTTCTACAATTCTGTGTTTCTATGATATGTTGGATAATTTTTAGAACTTAAGAGAATCTGATCTGAACACTTTTAGTGTAGTGCATAAAACACCAAACTCCAAGAATAATGCATATTTGAGTTAGATATACAAAAGCAATGACAATTAAATCATAATTTAAATGTAATAGTAATGTTTTTCACTAATATAATCTGCTGTACTAGTAAAGTGGATGCTATAGAAAATCAATTATATCTCACTATCTTCAAAAAAGAGGATAAGTATCACTTCCTCAGTTTGATGAATAAAAAGCTATTAAAAGACTGAAGTGGCAATAACTAATGATATGAATGAGAGATATATATAAAGTACTAAAAGAGGTCCAAGAATTTTGCTTCTCAGTGTCAGAGAATATCCATTCCTGCTGCTTTAAATGTCTTCTCTTAACATCAGATACAAGAAATTGGATTTTGATTTTGCATACATAATCTTGCCAAATGAGTTTTAGTCTGAATTCGTCCAATACAATTTTAGGTGATGAGTGGATGAGTATAAGTTAGGTGTAGATCCAGAATCCAGTCTTTTACAATTAGAAAGTGTTAGGGGACTACAAAATTCAGAAGTATAAGGGAAATGAGGTTGTTGCATCCCCAGGCCTGTTTTTAGGTACAAATACATGGCTAGCTGCACAGATCAGCTCAGACTGACCCACTGAGCACTTGCACCAACAAAATTACATCAGTGACCACATCCTGCTCCCCTCTCTAGATGAGCAGGATGTAGCTGTATTACTGGGAAATATATTTAGATACACACATATATGCTTGTGCGTATGTAAGGTGTGGGTTTCTCCAGTTCAGAATCTTCAGTATGCCTAGTAGTCTGCCTAGCTGCCCTCCCAGTCTTCCCTCTTTCTGAGAATTGGATGTAAGATCCCTCCAAAGCTGCAGGTCCATTTCCTCCCTCCCCCTATTCCTCCCTAACTCCCCTGATCCCTCCCCCACCTTTCTCTCACTTCATCCTCTCCCATGAAAACTTCATGAAGTTCAAGAAGGAAAAGTGCCAGGTCCTTTTTTCTCGTGTGTGGAGATGTGGCTTTTATGGGCTGATGTCATACTGCACAGGGTTTTATAGCAGCCAGATGAAGGCAATATTCAGCTCCCCACCTCCATTGTTCTTCTGTACTCCTTTTTTTTTACTCAAGATTCCCTTTTATCACATAATCTAACTAAAGGGATGATTCACATTACAGTAGTAAGTAAAGCTAAGTGCGTAAAATAAAACATGATGAAATTTGAGTTTATTGCCAATTCTGCAAACATCACATGGAACTCTGTATTCTCTCATCTTGTTACTCTTGCAGAATGGATTTTCTGGTCAGCATCTGTCCCTTCTTGTAGTTCAGGTGATATATTTTTTTGCCTTTTCTGATAACCTTTGTAATCAACACTGCTTCCAGCAGAAATAAAGAACAAAATTCCACATCAGCTACTGTGCAGAAAATAAAATCTGTATCACAACAAACCCAGTACTTCCACCCCACTTTTTTTTTTCCCCAAGTAAAATTGCAAAACAAACTATTTTTTTATTTCTGAAGAAAAACAGAAAAAAATATCTTCACATGGTATCAAATGTATTCTATACCCTCTTTAAGGTAACTTTTGAAATTTGCTGCTATTAGAGGAAAGACAAGTGTGGGGCTTTTAGAAATAATATTTTGCCTGTTGCAAGTAAATTTTCAAGAAATTCTTATCACTTCTCATTCTTATGCGCTTGATTTAGTAGAAAAATTGTGTCTCCCTTAACAGAAAATGTCAAAAAAATCCTACTGAAGAGCAAGATTTTTAAAGTGAGTCAGTCCTGGAAAGTAAATAACAGAACCAGCAAAGATGTCACACATCAGAAAAACTAAAAGGCACATGAGAGAATATATAACCACTGGAAGGACAGTTTTTTCCTCCATATCTTGTCTTCAAGATCTCAGAAGGAACATTTTTGAAATATGGCATGCCATGCATCATTTAAGTAAAACTTTGCTTAAATAGATGGGAGCTAACTCACACAGGGGTTTGATAGTCAATTTTTTTTTCTAAATTATTCATGTGGGAAATTTTTTAATGTGTATCACTAATGTGAGCTGTAAGCACGTAATTGATGAAATCCTGCTTAAAGACCCTGAGGAAAGTGATTTAAAATGGCAATTTGTTAAAATAATGTCTATAAGCTCTGATTCTCCCATGCTCCTACCAGTTAACACAGCATGTTCATTTATCATTGAACTCAGATTAACTCACTCAAACTATGACCTAACCTTATCAAAGTTACTTCAAATTACCACCCATTAAACTGACTGTGTGCTGTAGTAGAAATATCTTATTAAGTAAAGCTTGCTTTGATTGCATTTCAAGTGTAGAAAGATACTAGAGGTGACTTTTATAATTTCGAAATGTATTCCAAAGATAGATTTCAAGGCTTACATATTTTCTGTGTAAAATTCAATAAATGATGTATTTTGTTAACAATAACCTTTTATGCAAATGTAAAAAGCTCAAGTTTTTCTTTCTCTTTTGCACTTAGAGTTTGAAGTAGACACACTGACTCTTAGACTCTGCAATATAAACATTGAGTGTTTTTATTAATCAGAAATAAAAAAAAAGTGTTCAAAAATATTTCCTAAATCTTGTTTTACTATCCAGTCTAAAAAATATGTACTAATGTACCAGCAAAGGAAGAATATTGGACCTGCATGTTTTTACTATTATACTGAAGAATTGCTTCCTATCAGAGGCAAGAATACCAAGTGAAATACTGACTTATTATGCAGTTAGCATTGATCCAGCAACTACTTATGTAAATACACACACACATCTCAGACCTGGATAGATGACTCGCACTAAACATTTTGTGCAGGAAAAAAAAAAAAAAAAGAAAACCTACCCTTTTTTTGTCCTTACAAGTCACCAGAAGTCTACAATCAAGAGTGACTTAATCAGTAAATTGTGTTTGTCTTGGAAATGACCACAGTTCCAAAGAGAGTTTGTTAGGGTTTTTTTCCACTTGGGGTAATTATTGTAATAAAGCTGTATTTTTCTGTATAACCTGGATCATGAATAGAAATTCCTGTTTAAACTATAATGAGGTTTGACAAATGTAACAGCACAAGAGAGGGAGATAAGAAAGGTATTAGTGACTTTGCCATATAATGTCATTAAAGTGACCAACTGTCATGTGTAAAAGGGAGATTTCCTTGACCCTTAGTGTTTGATTTGTTTGTCAGTACTCCAGGAAAGCCAAGACCTTTGTGCCCAGCCAGTCTGTCAGTGTCCAGTTATAGGGCCGCTTCACTGAGCAATCCTGCTGGATCTGAGGCTGGTTTGACTGACTTATTCAGGGATACACACAGACACCATAATGGAGACTCCTCAGTGAGTCTTCCCCTCTATTCCAGTATTTCCCCTCTGCCAGTGATTGCCAGCACCCATGAAGGATTCACACCAACAGTTTACAGAATAATACACTTCATTAATATAAAACTGTGACAGGTTAAGGTTTGAGGATTGCCTGTGATGGCATTTGACTGCAGAAACATATTCAAAGCAATGCACAGACAGACTCTAATCACAATAGAAGTGTTCACACTGAATGTGGTTCTTACCCAATAAGTGTACCTGCAGGGAAGATTTCACGTTCTGCTCTATGACTGTTTCAAGAAGAATGGAGTCTCCTAAATTCCTCCCATTCCCAACTTATCTCTACAGTATTTCTTTATGTTTAGGTGGAGTGGAATGACTCAATCTGTACACGCCTTTCTTACTGATTGGTGGAAAATTCCCTTGCTTTTCTCTTCATGGTATAGTCAATAAAATTTAGACACTTCCTCAGTGAGAGGTGGTCATACCTTTTGAGCAGGTAACTGTGGGATGGAGCTGTGTGTTGTATTTAAGTAGGCTGTAATGAACCAAGTTTATCTGAGGAGAATGAATTCTCCAGAGCTGCTGGCTTGGCAGCAAGACACCTTCTCCTCTCTCCCCTGACTGACAGCTGCTTTGGGGTTTATCAGCTGCAAAATGCCACCAAGTTCCCTTCCCCGCAGGGGTTTCCACAGAGCCTTGGTCACAGGGTTTCCACTCTGCTCCACCCTCCACGCCATCCCCCTCAGCAGGTGCTTAAGGTTGCAGATTCGGTGTGTGGGGAATCTTGGTGGAATTGGTTTTAAGCATGATGACGGCATTCCACCCAGGGTGTAGCAGCTGCATTTTACCCTATACTCTCTGTACCGTTATAACATGTTAGGATGTGAATATAACTTCTCTGTTGCCTCTAACTATACTGCCAGTTATATTTCCATGCCAGCTAATACTATAAATGTTGAAGATGAGGTTTCCTTTCAAGGAAGACACACTAGTAAATATCTAAAGATTCTTAACACAAAAAAAGTACAACTTAGTTCTGCTTTAGCTGCTGCCAGTCATGCAGTAAAAATGTAATCAGGATTTAATTAAATTTAAGTATCTCAAAACTGAAATTAGTATCAGAACATGGAGCTAAAAAATACATTCAGAATTTTTTGGCATGCAAGCACAGAACCTCATAATGAGAACAATGTCTGTTTCCTGTTCTCCTGAGCCCTTATCCATATTGTTTTGGTTTGGTTTGGTTTGGTTTGGTTTTTTTTTTAAATGTCTCTTTATGTCATTTTAGAAAAACCTGGGTAATAGAGAAGAAGAATATCCAGAGCATTATGTTCCCAGTTTTTGAGAGAGGTTATCAGCAATAAAGGGAAGCTAGAACTCTCCCATTCAACTAGCTTCTGGTGCTGAGAGACAGTCTGTGAGGTCAACGTAAATCCATTTTTTTAATAATCAAGTGGTTGGGCAAAAGAAGTAAGGACAATTGCAGAAACCAGATTGCATTACTACTGCTGCTGTATAAAAGGGCAGGAAATGACCCTGAACTCAGAAAAATAAGCATATGCTTATGTAAATAGAACTTACCACTGAAAAATAGGATGGAATACTAGAAAAAGTGTTTTAACAAAAGATGTTTTGGAAAAGATAGAATCTATCTATAAAGGTGGCATCATTAACTCCAGTTTCACCCTGAGTTAAGTAACTCCTACAATAAATATTCACTATTTATTTGCAGATCCTAGAAGAAAGGTCTTCCTTAAATTTGTCCAGCACTGAAAAACAAAATCCTAGTAGTTCAATGCTATATAATACTATATTCTATTTTTGTCACATTCTTTCCTATGATTTTTTTTTCTGTTCTTGTTATAGTACCAAACAACAAAACTACATATGACCCTCTCCTCTTTCCCACCCCAAATTTATTATCTGAGACCCTTATGCATTCCTACAGTTTTATAAATTCAAAATTATATTCCTCATGTAGGGTGTATTATGGATGAAAAGTATTTTGGGAATATTTTTTAGTGCATTATAGGAAAATATAAATAGAATACTGATGCAGTATGGTGCAGGATTCTAATGTGGAAGATGGTTCTTGTAGAATGCTCAGTGTAATTTAAAATTAAAAGTCTATATTATGTTATAAAACATTTGCCAATTATAGTCTGACATTTATCTGTTCAATACATTGATTCATCTTGACTTTGAAATACATAATTATGTAGGAGTAAATAAAAATGTAAATAATGTAAAGAAAAATTTAGTCATGAGTAGAAGATTCCCATCCATCGCATTACCATTTTCTTAATTCCATGGGACTGTTTAGCACATTTTTCTATTTGATTTGTTTCTTTATCTTGCCTCACAACTTGTTGAAATCTTATACAAATTAGTAGAAGCTTGAAATCTTGAGTCAGCTACCATATCCTTTCACCATGCCTTTGAGTGCTCAAATTGATACTGTTTTCTGAAGCTGATGTTTAGCAACACCATTTTTTATCGTTTTTGACAAACATGATAATTTTTTATCTACTTTTTCAGAAGTTACTGCTGAGTTAATTTCTGAGTTTTATTTCCAACTATCTGTAATTATTTTTTAATCTTGCATAAGGTACCCTACATTTTTGTACCTCTGATTCCTGACTGCTTGAAAAGCACTGCATTACTTTATTTTTTTTTCTAAGGTTCTACAGCTATTCTATTATATACTTCTTGCTTCATACTGGGGAAAATTATAATAATAACAATAAAAACAACAACAACAATAACAACAACAACAACAACAATAATAATAGCTATAACTGATAATATGTCATGTGACTCTCCCTTTTCATTCAGTATTTTGCTGCCCATCCATATAAGACAACATTTTCTGTGCAGTGTGAAAACAAAGTCTAAGGTTCTTCTCAAAACTGCAGATGCTTAAATTTGGAAAAATCTAATACAGGTGTTTGCATACGAGAAAAGGGTTCAATGCAATTGATGTAACTGTGCAGCTTACCTGGAACAGATTTACTGTTTAAAATGATTAAAGGGTTTTACTGACAGGCAGCTGTGTCTCCATCCAGGCTTTCCATAGCTCCTGTGCTGTGCCTGCTTGGCCCGTGTGCTTGCCTCTAATGTCACTAGACACAAAAGGCAGCAGAGTCAAACCCTGACCTGGAACGTCTCTGGGCTGAACTGGTTTCCAGCTGGAGTGTTTCAAGGAAACTGGAAAACAGATTACACCACAAGCACATGAAGAAAGCACACTGTGGCTTCACTGGAGGTGAGTCTAGTAATACTTTTTATCAAGGTTTCCCAATAATTTATGCTATTAAAACATGATGATATTTTATACTTCACTAAACTTTAATTGCTTTAGCAAACTGGAACAACTTCAAAGGACACCTACCCCAAGGCATCGATTTACAGTATGGAAAGAACAGATATAAGTCCCAGAGATAATCAAGCAGAACAGGGAATTCCTTCCAAGCACCAAAGATACCAAGGGAGCTTCCTAACAACTAGATTATTAGATATTTTTGATGCTATCAGAAACTATCAATGCTATTTTTTTTCCCTTCAAAAATGTCCTTTAACATTTGCAAATGTAACTGGCCACATTCAGCAGCTGGTCCATGCTGAGAGAAAATCTGTCTTTCTAGTTCCCTAACCCTTTTCAGTGCCTTTTGACCCTATTGACTATTACCAAATATGACAAACTAATGACCCTAAAAAATTTATTTATATGTTAATTTATTCATTGATTTTACAATTCTGTGGATCTGGAAGATTATAATTTCAAGCTTCTATTCATTAATAAATAATACCATTTCTGCCACAGTGAAATACCTCTTGGAAAGTCTGGCTACAAAACAGATGATGACACGCAAATAAATGTCTGTGTGTATTATTAGGATATTAGTGCTTCATTCTTTCAACGTACTAACTTTAGTTACAAGAGATCTCTTTTTGTATGTCTATATTTTTAAAGACATAATTCATTATTAAAATTATTTGAATTGTGAAATAATTTATTAAGCGAAATGGAAAGACTGATAGAATAATGCTAAAAATGTTTTTTTTTATAGTTTTTGCAAAGCTTTTCATTCAAACTGGGATGTCATTTTTGACATGTATTGCACTCTGCACCTTTTTAAATGTCATCTTCTTTTCCTCTAAAATCCTGACTAAACAAAATAATACATCTAGAAAGGTATTTTAAAATTTTCAGAATCAAACACAGTATATAACCTTTGAGCTACAGAGACAATTTAAATATATGGTCATTAAAAGCATGATCTATATTTCATTTGGTATTGGTAAGATAACATTTTTGACATTTTCATGGACTTCAATTACACTGGTAGCTACTAAGAGTTCAAGTTAGATAGTATAGTGAAGTAAAAAAAAAAAAGTAATAACCTATTCTTAGATTTAAAAACTAATAAAATGAAAATTAGCTAATTAATGTACATAGATAACAAATAAAGTGTAAGAGCAGATGCAGTATTGCTGCTTTGCAAATTTAGAAAGCTTTGATAAGGGAAATAAGGACTACTGAAGTGAAAATGTGCATAGCTGAGTAACAATACAGTCAAAGTTTTAATAATACACCGAGATTTTAGATGCTCTATCTGGTTTAATAGACTACATCTTAAGGATTGCTGTTCCTGTTCCTTTGAACTTCCAAAGAAGTTTCTATAGAGTTGTATGAGATTTGTCTTTACCTGGTCTAAGTCATGTTCAAGTAAGGGTTGCAGAAATAAGCTATATGCTATATTATTCCTTGTCCAAGGAACATACGAAACAGTCAGGTTTCCCCTGAAGGAAGACTTTGTTTTTTGCAAGGTATGAATAGATCATCAGAAATTAATTTTACATGACTTGATAATTAATTTAAAATTCTCTGCTTTCTAAGGCAGATGTGACTGGCAGAAAGCAAGGCAATGAAATGTTTGCACTGTTTGCTTGTACTTTTCCCCGTACTCACAAAGGCTTGGAATTTTATTTAGAATTTTTTCTGAACTTCTATATAGACAGAGAATAAAGTCTCCACTATTAAGTTTGGTCTCTGTAACTCATTTTCTTCCTGTTGTGATTTGGAAAAAACAAAATAAAACAAAACAAAACAAACCCCAAAAAATCCCAAAACACTGCAGAGCCAAACAAAGCCAATTTAACTATATCAAACCCCCACCACCACCACCACCAACAACAACAACAACAAAAAAAGCAACCAACCAACCAAAAGAGACCCAAACAACAACCCAAAATACCAAACCTAATCAAAAAACTCCCAAACTGGAAATTTTTTCTAAAGAGTTTGAGGTATATATCCCTAAACCAGAGCTGTAATAACTGCCATTATCTCAGTAGCTTTTCTTCCACTAAGATCAGCTTCTGATGTTATAATTTTGCACTGGATCTTTTTTTTAGAGGTAAAACAGCAGAGGAGAGGTCCAGCCTGTAACACGAATGGAGTTTGCAAGTGGATGTGTTTGTTATGATTGCCTCTCTTAGATGCCTTCTCTGCTGCCAAACCGACAGAACTTTGTTCACATATTTGTGAAATTTGGTGATTGTCACTGTGGTTTGACTTTAAAAATTGTCATTATAGATAATTGAAGAGAGTTGTCCAAGTGCCTTTTATGCAAATTGATAATGTCCAGAGAACTAGTTATTGTATATCCTTGAGCAGGACCCTCAGGCTTACATTTGAAATTATTTTTCTTTAACTACTGTTGGAATTTGAAAGTGCTCAGTACACTAAACCCTCAGCATTATGTGTGGAAAGCAATTGAAGGCAGAGCTGGAACTCATATTTTGGTCTTCAGATGTAAGCATTTAAAAGTGAGGTAAAAATGTAAGATTTTTTAAAATCTTGTTTCTATTTTTTTTAATGCTTTAATGAAGTTTTAATGACTGCTTCCTGAGTGACACACTGACACAGTGATGGCAAGCACACCTGATGACATCAGACCTGAGAGAATGGGATTGAATGGTAGGAGATGCATAGAACAAAACAATGGGGTAGGAAGAGGAGGAATTGTTCTGTCTGATCTGATCAGGACACCCTTGCCAAAGTAGACTGCTCCAGCTCCTCTATTTCTATATTTCCTGGGTTTTGTCTATTTCAGATACAAAACTTCTGACAGGCTGTCTGGTGCAAAAATTCAGAAATCAGAAAAAATCCCTCATGGGGTCTGCATGAGCTGGGTATGTAGGAAAATGAAAGGCATTGGTCAGCTGCATGAGTCTTGCACTTCATTTGGTAAGACCTGCTCAGTGTGTTTGAGTACAAGGATATTACACCTTACTTTTCCAGCAGATGTGTGTTTAGCTGATTTGTACACCAAATTGAAAATATAGAGAAAAAAATCATAGTGTAATTCATAATAACTACCTCAGATGACTAATTTGTGCCTGCTGGGTGCAAATCCCATAGGATGCTTTCATAAGCATTTGGTTTAGAAAATTTCAAAAATGAATTAATTTTAGAATTTTAAACACCCAAGAATTTAAATTAATTGTTCTGACCATTTCTCAGATTTCTAGGTAGAAAGTGCCGTAACTAAACTTTTCTTAAATAAAAAAAAAGACATTTAATTATTTAATATTACATATTTGAAGTACCTGAAATATAATTTCTGATCTCTTTCACAGATTTAGCAGAAGCCAGCACAATCCATAAGATATACCTATACCAAAGTCCCTTGTGAACAATTGGGTTCAACCACCCTACAGACTGCCTGGATAAGAATACGGGATTAGTATTCACAGCCCCAGACATCTGATTTGAGATCATCTTCAAGCACCATTGACCTGAACCAGTGGTCTTTAAAATGTCAACAGATTGTGCTTATTGTTTCTGTTATTACAGTGAAGTAAAAGAAAATGCATCTAACAATGTGTAGTTTTTCTAGACAACAAAAGATATTATGTCCTGCCAAAGATAGTAGTTGAGGAACATTAAGCCTGCAATTCTTGAAAAGCTACAAGTCAAGTATTCTATCTAGAATGTCATAATATCATGCGTACTTAATAGCTGAGTGTTGCTATATTTGTCTTTCTAAAGACTCAGCTCAAGCCCTGCTGCTCTAGTCATCTGAATGCAATCCCCATGCTGTATTCTCACACAGGCCCAGCCAAAAAAGAACCATAATACACTGTGAGTTATCTGGCATAACAAAGTTTTCAAATGTAAAGAAAATAATTAAAAACAATTAGAGGAAACAATTAGAGTAAATGGTCTTTTTTCAATACATTCATCTGGAAAAGATATATCTCTGACTAGATCTAGGTCTATAGCTATATATCTAGAGGTAGATCTAGATGTAAAAGTTTTTATACCCAGGATTTATTTTGGTAGAAGTTCTCGAATTCATTTATCAATACAATATTTTTATGTTTTCATAAATGCTATAGAAATTTATGTGGAAATCAAGACTTCTAAGACAATACAGTGATCACCTCATGTTCTGTATTTTAGCATGAGCTGTATTAGCCTTAAACTTATTTATGAGTGGAAGAGTAGTAAACCTAAAGTCATAGAGTCACAGAAATTTTGTCTGAAGGACATCGTCCAGATTTACCTCCTAACTGAACCAGGACTACTCTTAAGACCAGATTGATTTTTTTAAGGTTTCTAAAAAAATGCCTATTATCTTTTCAGACTCTGATCCATGGCTAACTGATCTACAGTTTCCTGGTTTCTCTCTCTTTCTGCAGAGAACCATACGTCATAACCTTTTGCAGATATCAGATGTTTGATTTTTTTTCAGATTTCCAGTCAATGGAATAATGGAATATTTCACAAACCGTGAGTTCTTTCAGCATTCTCAAATATTTCATAGCTGGTCTCACAGATGGGAATAAAATAAGATTTCTCAATTATTCTTTATTCTTATTGGTTATCCTTCTACTTCCCAATCCATTTTGATATGCCCAGAAATGTGTGATATATACATGTTTTTAAAACACCCATGTGTACATGCCAACAGGTGCACAGAATGAGCATGAAAATGATAGAGTACTATAGTACTCTATAAGCAGAGTAGGAATAAATGACAGCCTAGAAATTATTTTTATTTAGTCAGTAGGAGAGAACTGAGCATAGTTTATGCTCATTTTGGTATTTTCTTTATTAAACAGATGGAAAAGCTAAATATATTTCCCTGGAGAGAAAATAATCACAAATTAAGAAATGTTTTATTAAGAAATAAAGCAAGATGTTAAACAGCAAGCCCAAGTAGGAAGTCGCAACCATTGGCAGTTTACTGTCACTCACCTTCCCTTAGTGAATTAATTTGCTGCAAACATTACAAACATCATCCTTTGTGTCAGAACCAAACCCATTAGATTTATATCCAGAGGAAGAAGGGTATTTTCAGACTTATCTAGAAGCTTTTATGCTTCTGTAATTCTTATTATTCAGCATGTGGGTGTCTTGGAATCTAACTCAGCATTTGAACAGATGGACAATTGCCTATTAAATTTATTCTCCAAATGATGTGTTTCAAAACACCAACTGATAAAAAAGAAATTTTAAAAAAAGGATTTCAAAATGTCATATGAACTTCTTTCAAATTTTATGTTACCCTTAATCTATTTTTAACAAAAGATAAAAGTGTTACAGCTAAAATTTGCACCACAGTTTAGTTTTATTTGTATTTCTGTCTTTTGTTCAGTTTTAGTATAATACTTTTGGAGATTGATGTGAACAATTGTTCCATTTAAAAAATAAATAAACCCTAAAATATTGAAATGGAAAAGGATTTCCCTAGTAACAATAGTATCAATAGTATTAGTATCAATAACATAATACCTTCTGAAAAACAAACAACTGACCTGACATATTTCACTAGCTTTCTTTCCTAGGAGAAGAATGAGAAGAAGTAAAAAGTGAAAGAGCCTTATTAAAAACACAGAATATTATGTTTCACTAGGAAGATAATATAATCTAGTAATCTTATTGCAACACTGTACTCTGTATAAGACTATAAATGTTAAAAAAGTTGACAAAGCTTTCTCTTCTAATTCCATTTAATTCAAGCAGTCTACCATAGAGATGGATAAAATTATTGGTTATTTATTTACATTTGAGAAATTTTTAGTAAAAATCTTTGTCAATCAGTTGAACCATTATGCTTTCACCTTGTCTTGCTGCAAAGTAGGGTAGGCTCGCATTAGAAACTCAGAAATGGAATTTTGAAATATAGCTTAAATTTGCATGAAACAGTAGGGTACAGTACATTAATCTAGATGCACAGAAAAATAATTGAAATAAAAACCTCTTGGTCCCAAAAGTGATGTTTATGGTCTCATGCAGTAGAAGTAGTTACTGTAGTACCAGAAAAGAAGGTTAATTCGACATTTTATATAAAGCTCAGCTTCAGATTAAGTATCCAGGATTCCTGTTAACAATTTAGATTTCTATGTGTGTGCTCTTTGTCTAAATCTTCATTATACTCAGTGAAGAACTAAATTTGCAGTCAATAGTATTTATCTTTTTTGAAAGCAGACATATTTCACCAAAAACAAGTATGCTAAAAAAAACCAAACCAGCCCCAAACTTTAGAACCACGATTTTTGACAGAATATGCTACATACCTTTGTTCTCCTTTTCTTCAGAAAGTGTGCACTTTGAATTCTAAATTGTAAATAGAATCACAGAATAGCTGGGGTTGAAAAGCTTCTCTGGAAATATTGAAGTCCTACCGAAAGTAGGTCAGGTGGAGCAGGTTGCTCAGAATGATGTTCAGTCGGGTTTTGAATTTCCCTAATGATGGAAATTCTACAACCTCCCAAAACAACCTGTTCCAGTGTCTGACCAGTACCACTACAAAAAAATATGATGCAATGTGATAGGACAGTATGAATGTTTTGAGAGGAAGAAAAGAGAAAATAATGTGAGAAAAGTACACATGTAAACATAAAATCCCATAGTAGAATATAATGCATTCTGAATTTGTATTCCTTCAACTTATATTTACAGCCATGGCAATTTGAGAGAGAACCCTGCTTAGCAGTTTCTAGTCTCTTGAACAAACTGAAGGACAACAGGCATTACTCCAGCTGCACACTTGGGAGCTGTGTGAGGACCAAGCAACTGTCATCAGGCTACACAATTTTATGTTTTAGATCTTGTCCCTTAGCACCAAATTCAATACCCAAGAGATGAGCTAGGAATTTCAGAGGGCTGAGCTAACTTTATGAGAGACTTTTAGAGAAAACCAACAGGAAATACTGAGCACAGAGGGAAGTCCAAGTTCCTACTTCCTACCATTCTCTGGGAACTACAACCACCCAAAAAATGAGACCTCAAGAAAAGTTTCTCTTTTTTTCCTTCCTTAAATTAACTTTTGAAAACCAGCCCTTGCAGAACAAAATTCAACAATTTTACTCTGCAAGACATGTTCAAGACTCATTATTGCCAAAATTATTCTAAGAAAGAAAAGGATCATATTTTTAAGGCAGAACACTCATGACGGATCTGGCAATTGTAAACCTAGATTTGTTTGAAGCTCATGTACCTTACAAATGGTTTGTGAAAAGAGACTCTGAGTTTATTGATTATTCTGGGAAATTACTTATCTCCTTTCCTTCTACTGAAGTTTCTTTAAAATAAAAAGAGGTCTTTTAGGGATAATCATTACCACAAAACCAAGTGGTCAGGCTATTATAAGGTGAATTGCCACTCTTCCAACTATGACAGCTTCTTATGAAGCAGCTTTCTTGAAGTACATTGCGAATATTCTAAGCATCAGGCATTAAAAGTCTGCCATTTTTATGGCAATGCCATGCTTTTTCAACCTATGACTACATCCATCTTGAGAACTAAATTGGATCAGGGCTCATAGAAATGCTTTTTCCTACAAAGTTATACTTCCTTACCTCTTAAAATGTAATGACTGTATTCAAATGGAATTGCTGTTAACAAAGCTGTAGTTTTTTTTTTTTCATGAGAATGTAAGTTGGCCTTAAGAAAAAGTGCCAGTAAACATTGCACAAAGATTTTAGTAGTTAGACAAGAATATGCCAGAGCTGAATCCTGTATTTTTGTCCTGTTTAATTTGCTATTGCAAATGTAAACAGCAGGGTTTATACAGAAAATAAAACTGTTATTTCTTAAGCAAGATAGTTATAGATATTTAAAGATACTACCATATGAGTATATAGATTTTTTATTAATGATGATTAAAAAATACTGCTGAAGGAGTAATATGTTTTTTCCTAGATTCTATATTTGAACATTGTCCTTCAATTCCACCTAATCTTTTTAAATATTGCTTTTTAGTCTTTAAATACTTCTACATTTGGTCAAAATTTTCAATAGAATATATATTCAGGGTGCTGTGGACTTCAGGAGACCTTGACAATAATCCTTATTGGATGCAGGGTTCATTGCTTTGCTCAAGGCTCTAGCATGTCTGTCAGAGATCACATCGTTTTCTACTAATCTCTTAGGGACGCTCAAAGGATTAATTAGCAAATGAGTTTTGAAGTACTTTGAAGATGAAAAGTGCTAAGCATTATGAGGAAAAAGGTTCGGGAGGGGAACCAGGGTTTGACAGGTAGCCGAAACACAGCTTCAAAATCTCTCATTTGTTATTAAGAGCCTTAATTCTCTCTGAATTATCTGTGATCTGGGTTTCACACCAGTAAGAAAATCTTTAAAACATCACCTTACTTCGTTTGAACCAGATGAAGGTTACACATTTCCCCTCTCTTCTTTCCATTTAATTAATTGTGATAAATACAATGGAACTTGCTGTTCAAAGAGTTTCAACTGCTTAAATGTTACCTTGTAGTAAATATTAAACACTGTATGCTTGCATGACTTTCCAATAGCTTGCAAAAAGGAGAAAAGAATTGGCAATGTGCCTCAGGAGAAATGGAAAAGGCTTTGAAAGCATCACCACTGCAGCTAGAACACTCCAGTGGTGTTTCACTTTATGCCTGAAGTTTGTTGGATCAAAAGAACTTAAATCTTATTACTGTCGTTTCACAGACTTCTACACTTTTAGTGGTGGGGCCATGGCACCAAAGGAGTTAAGGTTTGCAGTTTAGCAGGTGGCATGTGGTTAATAATATTTAAGAATTCAAGAAGAAGGGAGTTTAAAACTGCTCCCTTTTTGGTCAAATGTCAAAGCTATGGACATACGCTTTTTTCTTGACTTCTCTTTACCAAAGCACAGGTGCACTTATGCCGAATTGTAAATCTAATTGCCATCAACAAAGGGCTTTTGGGAAAAAAAAAATTGCTTTCCAGGCGTAACATTTAGGCTGAGTGTTTTGAATGAGCTAAAGAAGAGGAAGCATAAACAGTTTTCCACTTCTACTTACAATGTAATGAAATGTGTTTCCACTTGTATTGAGAGTAAATTGTGTCCAGTCTTTTGGAGATGTTCTGCCTCAGATTCTGCTGGATCCTCTTAACAGGTGAAAAATCAACCCATGTATTACAAAAATGCATATGCAAAAAAGCCCTCATCTAATAGAAGTTCAATGTATCTGCCCTTACAGACCACTAGTTTATAGATGTTATAATAGTGAAAATAGGGATAGAATATTTTTTCTTAAAACAAAAACAAACAAAAAAAAACCAACAACAACAAAAAAAGAAAGACTGAAAAGTGAGAAATATTTTTCTTGGTAATAAGTCAGTTATGCAAAATGGCATTATAAGGTTATTTTTAGAATGCCATAATTGACATTTGAAGTAAGTATTCTTCATCTTCTGCCTTTATTTATGTCCTTTCATATGATTTCATGACTTCTAAATTCAAAAGAGAAACAAAATAAAAATGAAAAGAAAGGAAGTATAAATATTCCAACATGACATAGAAATGCACATTCATGTAGTTAGGACTTTTTGGTGGTAGTTTTAATATGTATAAAAGCAGGCAAAAAATCCCCATGTTGCCAGTATTTCTAAAAATGCTTTGAATTATCTTCTCCAGTTTAGTCTCAAGAGACAAGAAGACTATCTCTTCACAGCCTGACTAGGTGATAAATGCATTTTTATGGAATTACTTACAACACCACTAGTAAAATCACATTGATTAAATAACTCTGTTTGAACTAGTGAGCTGGCCTTGATGAAAAAAAAAAAAAATAAAACCTGCCTTAAAAATGTTGACAAGATGATAAAATTACCTTTACAAATATGTCCTATCACATATGGTGACCATACCTTTAATTTTAGAGTGGCTTTAGACCCTTGGTAAGCAAACCTATTAAATTCCAATAATAATTATAACAACAACAACCAAATCAGCAGTACCTATAGTATTGCATATCTTCTTAGGTATTTATTTGTTTGAAAGACCAGAACATGCTTTTGTTCGTGAATGTAATTGGTGTTTTGAATTATGTCTGCAATTATTGTCCACAGTAACATTTTTTTTGCATTTTATCTTTGCAAAGTTGATCACATTTTATTTCATCATTTATACTTCTGTTAATCCAAAAAAGTTTCTTTGTTGTAAGGTCTTAAATGCAAAAAAGTCACAAAATAATAGTTACACAAAAAAAAGTTACAAAATATTAGTCGCACAAAATAATAGTTACAGTGTAATGTTTCAAGCAGCAGATTTTTTTAGGACATAAGTGAAAATTTGAAACGCATAGTTTTAAAAGTTAGAAGGTGAATATTAATGCCAGAATGACAATACCAGGTCATCAAAATACTTGTGTAGCCTGATAACTTTTCTTCAGTATTAATTAGTAGCACAGGGTATGGGAACAGGCAAATACATAGGGGTAATTTCCATCAGTACGTAGTTTAGGCAGTTTTTGCACAATAGATGGTAAAGCTTTTTGTGATTTGTTTTTTATTTTCCATGGGTTTGCTTTGTTCCTTTTTGAGCCTCCAACAGTTTTGTTATCCACAGTGTGTTTTTGACAAGCTGTTGCGTGAAGCAATACATCCTTCTGGTAGCATTCCATCTCTCAGCTGCTAGGAATCAACACAACTCATGATTTCTAAACATGTACTTTCTAAACAGTATTTAACTGCAGCAGCACAGTTTTTAAAAGCTGCCTGATCTGAGCAGAATGATTCAAGGTTTAGATATTGTACACAGTTTAGATATCATATCCCATTAAAAACAAACAACACCAACCCGCGTCACCCACAAACTGCCAGATCATGGGCTGAAGCACTGGCCCATATCACTTTACTGTCAGCCTGGTCCCACACACATCTGTGGCCCATATCAGCTGTCACTATCTATTTCAGATAAATTGTCTGGAGAACTATATATATTGAGGATAATTCAAAGAGCTGGGCGTGGCCTGCCTGTTTTAGGGACAGAGTTGATGTACTTAAATGTAAGATAGGATACAAAGTTTGGTCTCATTTTAAGAATGTCCATGGCTGAATATGGGCATATGAGAGATGCCTAAATGCATTTTTAGGTAAAATTCTCAGACATACAGATTTAAAAAAGAAAAAAAAAAAACAAAAAAAACAAAACAAAAACAAAAACAAAAACAAAAACAAAAACAAAAACAAAAACAAAAACAAAAACAAAAACAAAAAAAAAAAAAAACCAAAACAAAAACCCACAGAACTGAATCAATGTAAGGGCAACTTTGTCATTAAAAATCAATCTTTGTCATTAAGAATCATTTTGTCATAATCTTTGTCATTAAAAATCAATCAATATGTTAAATGCTTTTTATTACTAAGTAAAAACAACTATGTAAATATATTTTCTTAGTTGATATGGTCAGTACTAATAATAATGGTAAGCTAAGCCTTACAACTAACTGAACAGCATGGCCTGTTCCTGTCAAACATTTTATCTCAATGTCATGACAGCAGTCCCTGTCATTTGAAATGAGGACTGATAATATTTGAGCAAATACTATAGGTATAGCTTAGCTGAATCTTGTGTGCTAAAGCTGCTGAAGTCTCAAGTCCTATATTAATTGATTTCTTTAATGTGTGCTAAAATATTAGCCAGTATTTCATTTCATTGCCTTCATAAATTTAATAAAATGCTGTTCCATCTGAATCAAACACATTTTATCTCAGCTCAAAATCTTTCCATTTGATTAAGACTTTGCTAACACATTTTCGTCTTTCACCTTAGTATTGCCACAGATTCTGAAAAAATATTTGGCAGAGTAGATTGAACATTTCTGGGTTTATTGCCATTTTTTTTGAGACTCTGACTTTGGGAAAACATTTTGCTTCTGAGTTGACAGTTTTATTCCAGCCCTAAGGCATCTGTGATAATTAATAACTGTGTCAGATCAGTTCATTCTAAACAGATGTGCTGTCCAGGGTTTTTCCTTATCTCCCCTGTTTTCTACCTTGGTAAGTGACCTTTATTAAATTATGTTTCAAACCAGGAATTCATGACATTCAGATTTCATAGGGCAAGATGAGAATGCTATTATCTCAGCTCATACCAGAAACTGTATTATTCTATAGCATTCTGAGTGTATCTTACTCGTAGGCTTTTTGTTTTGTATTTTAATGCAGGCTTTGGTGTAACAACCATTAAGACCAAATCAGGATAAAATATTCCTCTTCCATTCAATTTCATTTCTCCTGCCTTTTTCTTTTTCTTTTTCTTTTTCTTTTTCTTTTTCTTTTTTTTTTTTTTTGAAGTTAAGGTATACAAATAACTTTTATCTGTTTGGTGACTATATACTCATTTCCTTCAACATTTAAAATATTTTTTCACTTTTTTCTCATTTATTCATTTTCTAAACAAGAAAGTGCTTCTTTAAGAAATATATTTTAGAGATATTATGGATGAGAGTTTTATGCACTAATATTTCACACAATTTTTTTTCTCCTATCTGAAAAATATTAGGAAAAACTGTGAGTGTCAGAGATCTACTTGTCATTGCTATATGCTCCATGGGTTTTTTTTATTATATGGTTTCAAAATGAAATAAGGGAGAAATTCATAAACTGGCCACAAACATAAAAAAAAAAAAAAAAAAAAAAAAAAAAAAAACACTTTAAGAAAAGGGTAAACAAACACATCTAACCCACCAAGAGCATCAAGTCAAGTCATCAGGTCATGATTACACTTAAAAAAACCTTCTCCTGCTTAGAGTCTTCCATTTAAGCCATAGCTCCTGACAAGAGTCTGCTCCAGAGAAGAATTTCCGTGAGCTCACCGTTTCCTCCAGGGCACATCCACTTACTACACTGTGGGACACTATATGGGCTGCAGGTGGATATCTGCTCCCCTGTGGACTTCCACAGACAGGGTGACAACCCACTTCACCACAGGCTGCAGGGGAATCTCTGCTATCACACCTGGATCTCTGCTATCTCCTCCCCATTGGTCATCTCTGACCTTGGTGTCTGCAGAGCTGTTCCTTTTCTCAATGATTTTTTTCCTTACTCCTCACTGTTTGTGCAGTGTTATTCCTATTCTTAAATATACATTCTTGAAGTGTCAGCCTTTGGAGTCCAGGGCACAGAAGAGTCAGCTGAAGACAGCTGGAAGCAGCATGGCTGGGGCAACCCCAGCCTTAATTTCATCCTTCCATGTGTATTTGTATGCACATTTTTTACTGTTACTATAATTAAAATCGGCAGTATTAGGGGAGTACAAGAAACTTTTTGAGCCATTATGTACTAACATTTTTTTATAAAAAATATCACCATCTTTATGGAATTTCTAGGAATTCAGCTCTTAATTTTAAGTGCTCCTCATTTAGCTACTGCCTTGAGAGAGATTGTACTGTTAACCAACTCCTGATTAATTTTACATTTTTAAGGGTTCTTTTACATTATATTTTAACCTTATAAATAGACATGCGATTAATCATGTTAAAACCAACAAAAAAAAAAGAAAATAAAATCTTTGGGGGGAAAGTAGGACAGTGTCATTACTATACAAACCATGTGAGAAAAGATGGCTAGGGAATAAGAGAAAACTTAGAAAAAATATTCATGACCATGGTTTTTAAAAAACTGGTGCCCTACTTCAAAGTTTTATTTATTTACTTTGGTTATTTTTATTTCTATTTATTTACTTGGTCGTGTTTTCTCCCCTTCTGAAATTACAGTAGGAGAGGTAGTTTCTCTGTTGAGTACTTTTAGCGCATTATAGCATACAAACACATCAGAGTCACCCAGACAACTCCATAATCTTCTAAACCTGCATAAATTATTAGAATAAACCATTTCAGTACATTTTAAGCATCAAAGGCTGCACTTGATGTTCTCTACAGATATGGAGAATCCTTTGCTGGAAGAATAAAGTCCAGACTGTGAAGACTAAAGAAAGAACTGCTATATAGGTATCCCATATTAACCTGAGGTTGTTTATTACTAAAGGGTGAAGCCATAAAACATTTTTACCCTCTGCATAAGCATATATGTTTGTTTTGTGTCTCTGAAAAATTATTTCTTTAATTTTTCCTCCTCACTGGATGGACCTTTGAGGGAAGATGAAAAACTGCATAGCAAAATTTTCCTTTAAGCTTTGTTGGAAGGAAGATAAATATATTTAATCACATAAGGCTGGAAAGCCAGTGTGGTTTGCTTAGAGAGGTTGAATGAGAAGGCAACCTGTTTCATTCAGTTTGTGAATATATAATTCCTGCATAAATTTTTAAAAGGTACAGATCACCAGCTTTAGTAGCTGTGTTCACTTTTAACTGATATCTGTGCACTTCTGTGTTTGAACTCTTTGCCTTCTCCATGATTGTTTATGTTTTAACAGGTTAGGTATTTAGCACATAGTTCTAAATGTCCTGTGGGTTGTCTGCCTGCATAAAGATCTCTTGTTATCTCTTTATCTTGAAAGAGGTTGGACTTCTAAAGTAATAATTAATTTTCAATTTTTTTCCCTTACTTACAGCTTCTTCCAAAATTAGTAGATTATTCTTGGTTCCTTTTCTCTCTGTAAAGCATGTGTGCTTACTATATTTCTAATTTTTAACAGGTCAAGCAATTTGACATTGGAAGATTAAGTGAAATGGATAACTTAGCAAGTTATCTATTTTCTGACAGTTTATTCCTTTTTTTTCCCCATACCCCCAAGTCACATTTAGTTCATCTTTCTGGCTTGTAAAACTCAAGGTTAGAGCAAAGATAAGATGAACAGTGATAGAAAGCTAATATAGAAAGCTAACAGTAATTTATCTTATGCTACTGGTTTGTAGTGCTTTCTAATAAAAAAAAAAAAAAAAAGTTTCTTGAAAATTTTGAAATAAAAACTGTAATGAAATAGACCATGAATGGTTGAATAACCTGTGGGCCCTCCAGTAAAATAGGTGAAAAAATAAATAAATTAAATAAATATATTAAATAATAATAATTTCTCTAGAAAAAAAGCTGAAACTTGTGAACTTGCTGCAAGTTTTCAGAGGTTGCATTCCTTCATTTTTTAACATTAATTGTTCTAATTCTTTGGGGAAAAAAACAGTCTCATTATTACTTCTTCTTGCAGTTATTAAATAAAGCAGAATAAAGAGAGCTGCATATTAGAATCACTTTTAAAGGAAAAGTGGAATGGAGGGAAAAATAAAACCTGATATATAATGTGGGGCTTTAGCATATCCTTAGAGTGTAAAGTACATTAAAAATCCATTAATGTACTTTGGAGGTTTGCTTACCAGTTATAACAAAACCTCTTTTATTCTGGGTTTTAGCTTACCCACTTCTTAGAATTTAAGATAAAAAATCAATTATGAGTCCACTACCTTTTTTCTTGTTACAATGGCAAGCCAAATATTTGAAAAACAGTGAATGTTTTTTTCCATCTACGTGGAAATTAATTGAGACTGGTTGAACAAACATATAGGCTATCAGTTTGATTTAATTGCCTGAAACCCAGAAAAATCTCATACCATTTGCAATGAGAACTACTGACCACTAATACACCTGGACTTCAGTATGCTTTTTGACATGATCCCACACAACATTCTTCCCACTGAATTAGAGAGTAATGGATTTGAAGGATGGACTGTTAGATGGATAAGGAAGTGGTTGGATGGTCACACCCAGAGTTGCAGTCAATTGCTCGGTGACCAAGTAGAAAGCAGTAAAAAATGGTGTTGCTCAAGGGTCCATACAGGGTCCTGTAAAGTTTAGTATCTTCATCAATGTCAATATAAGATGAGACTGAGTGCACCCTCAGCAAGACTGCAGTTAACACCAAGCTGAGTGGTTCATTTGCCAGACTAGAAGGATGGTATTCTATCCAAGGGAATCTTGACAGTCTAGAGGAGTGGTCCTTGTGAACCTCAGGAAGTTCACCAAGGTCAGTTTTAAGGTCATGCACCTAGGTCTAGATAATTCCAAATACCACTGTAAAAGTGCATTAATGGATTGAAAGCAGTCCTGGGGAGAAGGACTTGGGAATATGAATGAACAAAAATTGAACGTGAGCTGGCAAAGTGCACATGGAGCCCAGAAAGCCAATCCATATCCTGGACTGCATCAAAAGATGGGTAATTTTCCCCCTCTCTTATGCTCTCAGAGCATTTTGATTTGTGCATAATGAAGAAGATTTTTACAGTAAGGATGGCAAGCCCCTGAATCAGGTTTCCCAAGGAAGTTGTGAGTGCCCCATCATTGGAAGTCTTCAAAGTTATGTTGGATAGGGCTTTGAGTAGCCTAATCTAATGGACAATGTTCCTGCTCAAGGTAGAGGGGTTGAAGAGATGATCTTTAAACGTCCTTTCCAACTCAAATCATTTTCCAATTCTATAAAATGTCTCAGTATTTATTCATTCTGTTTATCTTCCACTTTTAGGTCTAAAGGACAGTATTACATTTCCAAGTTCAGTATTACATTTTCCAAGGGATAATAAACATTTTGTATATTCTACTGTATCACAGACAAGATTACATATAAAGTTTTCTCTGTTTAGGTACCAGAATTTAATCCTGTTTACATACTAAATTCCTGTGTTGAAATCTTCCAGAAGTTACAGTTTGGAACCTAAATGATCTGAGCTATTTCTTATGACTTGTCAAAGCTAGAGTTGTGCATAGTCTTAGAAACATAGGAAAGTCGTTTAGTGTTTTCCCAGATTGGACTGTTGGTTATGGTAGGGTATTACTCTTTCCTCTTCTTTTCTAGAAGGCCTATACATCCTGTATACTGTATACATTTAATTCAGAGGACAATGAGAAGTAAATTCATTCTTTTCCTGAGAATTGGAAGAAATGAAATACCACTTTCCCCCCACATCCACATTACTAGTGTTGCTTCTCTCAGGAAAATTTAGATAACATGTGGTGACAACAACATATACTGCGGAATGTCATGGTGAAGTGGAATTTTCCCTTCGGAATATTTTTAAATGCACATGATAAGTAAAGTATGTACTCAAAGAATTTGATTCTCTGTACTTATGACTGAGAATAGATAACTGAGGTCATACTTCATAACAGTAAATTTTTTATTCTCTTCCCAAAAGGAAACAGGCATCTTAGTCCAACCACTTTAGACGTAGCCATGTCAACCTTTCACTTGAAAAATGAACCTCAGGGAAAGCAAACCTAACACCAGCTTTTGTGTTCTGCTGTGAAAACACTGATGACTATACAATTGAGGTGACATTGGCAAAAAGCCTATGCATTTTTTTCTTAACTAAGACGTCCTCTAATCCATGTGGGATTGTTTGAGACTTTACAATAAATCAAAAAGAAAGTTGGGGTTTAGGGGATTTTTGTTTGTTTGTTTTGTGTTTGGGTGGGGTTTTTTTGGTGGTTTTTTTTGGGTTTTTTTGGGGTTTTTTTTGTTGTTTTTTGGTTGGTTGGTTTGGGGTTTTTAGTGTGTTTTGGTTTGTTTTTTTGGGTTTTTTTTTAAGTTTAATGAAAGAGAATAGAGCACTTAATACAACAGTATTAATACAACAGTAGGGAAGACTAAAGGGACCTAATATGTTACCAAATATTTAAATATTTAAAATATAATTAATTCAAATCCCTAAATTCTTGTTTTATTAAACTTGCCTACAGCACGGAAGAAACAGGAAGCTGAAACGAATGACAGGGAGCTGGGAACCATTACTGCAAAGTCTCAGGTGGATGTTAGACATACTGAGAGAAAAATAGCCACTTGTGATTCAGTCAGCTGTTAAAGCTATGAATGTTTGCTTTTTGCTGTGACTGGGATTTGTTTTATTTATTTCATTATCAAAGTCATGAACATTTGGTGACTGCTTATTGTACACAACTGTGAAATCATGTAAGTATGCCTTGTTTTACCTTTGGGCTGAACAGATTAGCCATATCTACCCAGATTATACTAATGATAATTTTCTAATCTCTATAGCCCTACCCTTTAGATTTTGGGGTTTTCGCTCTCTTTCAGTTTTTGAGTGATGAGAGTTGGAGGTTTTTTTGAAATATGATTTTTACAGTCAGAATTGGTTAAAAAAAAATCTTTCTGTTCCTTTCTTTATATATCTCAAAAAGATTATAGGAAATCAACACAAATATGACAGATACATATATCATCACTGGCACATCCGATGGTGGGTGATAATGATATGTTTCTTCAGCTGTTTAAAGTGATGGAAAGATTCTATATCTTGATATGAAGAACCAATCCTTCTTCTGATTTTTGTAATGTATTACATTAACTGAAAGTTCAAAGCAATCAAATTGACCTTGTACATCTAAAACCAATTTACCCTGAATAGAAAAAGATTCTCTTCTTTCTGAAGTCAGGCCGCTGGAGACAATTTGCTCTGAGATCCAGGAAGACTCTGAGAATGAGAAAAGGACAGACTGTCTCTGGGGACAATACTATTGTATGTACTGGCAGAGAATTACATTTTAAATAAAATTATACCACTAGGGAACTGTAGAAACATAGACTGAAGCATTGACCAAATACACAGCAAAAGTATGAAGCATACTGAAGCATAGACCAAACATACAACACATTTTAGAGCTCAAATTTTACCTGGGAAGTTGAATACAATGCTCATTTAGTAAAAAAAATGGACACCTGAGAGTTATCTGATCCTAATCAAGGCATTTCTTATAGGGCAAAGAGAGAAACTGATATATAATAATGGCAAAATCTGCAGGCACACAGAACAGAATGAAAACTAAAGACACTAAGTTATTTATGCAACTTCTAAGAGCTCACAGAAGATGCTTAAAATGTTTGAAAGAAATCCATCTAAAATCATTGGTGTCTTACTTAAGAAAATTACCCAGATAGCTCAGAACTCACTCACCATAAGAGGTGATGGTGGTGAGAATATGAGAATACTTTTCGGCAATCTAACTTTGAGATAATGGTCACTGGAAAGTAGCAGCTCTTCTTGAATACCTTTCTTGCCCACAGCTGTGCTTTTATTTATTCTCATTTGGCCAAAGTCCACAAATGTGTTACTGAAAAGGTGTTTAAATTTATTAGCAGACTGAAAATCTGGAAAGGTTTCTTAAGAACAACCTTGGTCTGTATATTGCATTAATGCCCAGGTGAACCTTGCCTGGTTTCAAACTGAAACCTCCACATCTTCTTAAAGTTCAACAAGGCCATGTGCAAGGTGCTGCACCAGAGCTGGGATAACCCCCAGAATCAATACAAGCTGGGGGATGAATGGATTGAGAAGAAACCTGTTAGAAGGGCTTGGGAAAACTAGTAAATGAAACTTGGACATGAACAGGTAAGAAGTGCTTGCAGCCAGACAAATCCTTGGCTGCATCAAAAGCAGTGTGGCCAGCAGGTTGAGGAAGGTGACTCTGCCTCTCTGTTGCGTTCTCATGAGAAGTCACCTGGAGTTCTGTCCAGTTCTATGAAGCCCCAACATAAGAACATGGATGTGTTGGAGTGAGTCCAGAAAAGGGCCACAAAAATTATCAGAAGTCTGGAAAGGGACATTTCTTTACCAAATTTTGTAGTGACAGAAAAAGGGGTAACAGTTTTAAATTGAGAAAGTGTAGGTTTACATTGGAAGAAATTCTTTACACTGGGGTTGGTGAGGCACTGAAACAGATTTCCCAGCAAAGCTGTGGATGTCCCACCATTAGAAGTTTTCAAAGTCAGGTTTGAAGAGGCTCTCAGCAACCAGTGCCAATGGAAGGTGTCCCTACCCTTGGCAGGGGGTTGCAACTAGATGATCTTAAAGTCCCTCCAAACCCTGTCCTGGGATGCCTTTGTGATGCTCGTATGATTATATTTTATCATCCTATGATTCTATAACCTTCCCTTACATCTCTAAGTTTCAGGGGATTTTTTTTTTTTTTGTATTGCATTTTAAAACTTGGTTTAGAATCCTTAAGATAAAATAGAAATGAGAAAAGATTGATCATTTATTCTAAGAAAGGAATTGGTCAATAAAAAATGATGAAGTAATTTTTTACAGTGCAACTAGTAAAAATTAATTAAGAAGACAGTAAGAATGAAAATATATCTGATGGAGTCTTACACGTCAGATTTAAACCTAAAATGCAAACAACAATATTTGAGTGCCAAAATACAGGTATCATCACATAAGTGCTTGAGCTCTGAAAGTATGACTGATAGCTATTCAATTCAGGTGCCTAACTATATCTGTTTGCTGTTATTTGAGATAGTCTATGGTATTTAAGACATCATGTGTGTATTTCAGAGCAGAACTTGTCATATACAATATGAGCAATCTGCTCATCACTAAAGATCCACAAGAGAACCTGTAAAACTCTCAAGTATCTCGCAGAGCAATGGAAGACGGGGTTTTTTTTTGATCACTTTTCATTTTTCTAAATGTTTTTTGTTTGACATTTAGTCAGCATTAGTCTTCATTATACCTCCAAGTGCCGACACCAAATCAAAGCTTCTGCAGCTGATGTGTCCCTTAAGAAAAAATATGACTCCATTAAATTGTTCTATTGCTCTTGAAGGTGAACATAAATTTCATAAAAACAAGAAATGTAACCACTGTTTGTTCATTTTGAGATGTTTGTACTTTTATCTTTTCCATGCTGATTTTGCTCCCCTTCAATAATGAAAATAAAACATAAACATAACAAGTGTTAGTTATTGTCAGTTCAAAGTGCTGACATCCCATCAGAACCATTACCAAAAAAAAAAAAAAAAAGTGAATTTCTTTGGGCTAATATTTGAAAGTGATCTAAGGCAAATGAGAATAGAAAAAGCATGGGACAACATTTTTTATTCCTGGTGCTGGAATTTCAGTGTCAGAATTGGGGTCCATCTTTTGCTTAATTCAGTTGGATTTTACCACATGGGACGTGTGCTGTCTTTTTGGCCATACAGCATAGTCCTTCTGTAGGGAATTTTCACCTTATATAAAGATCATGGTTATTAACATTCAGATTCTCAGTTACACTGAGAAATAACACTTCCTTACTGTATTTCTCAAACTCTTAAACAAAAACAGTGTTCTGAAAACATTAAGAGCTTGCATTTAGAGAAAAAGAAAAAAAATCTTTCTTACTCTTGTTATACGGCAAGCTTAAATTGCAAAGAAAGAAGTTGACCTATTGGCTTTTTAGGAACTTGCTACTCAGTGTCAATATTGACCACCTTAATTAGAGTAACCCTAACCAGAACTTCCTGTATTCTGACTGAAAAAATGAAAATGCATAGACACCCTTTTACTTTTAATAAATGATTCTGTCATATCTTTGGGTCATATCAGAACTGAAATTTGGAACACTCACAACTCTGGATCTGAATTTCCATTTCAGATATCTAAAAAAAAATGACCAAGAATGAAAATGGTGAAAAAAGGGACTATTTTTTCAGAATGCTCTTTTTCAAACCCTCTGCTGTAATTATAGAAATCCTGTTTGCTTATGTGTATCTTTTTCCAAGAACTTTTATACGTAACATTGGTTTTTATTCCAAGAATTGCATGTATAGCTGCAAATAGCATTGCTTTTATCCATTGCTTTTAATATTGATTGAGAGAATATTGCTTGCTAAGAGCAGATTAAAGAGAAATGTTGTGGTGCTTGTCATTAGAACACAATGAATTATAGGGTTGTTGTGTAAATACTTGATGTGTTACCCAAATATCAGTTAATTTCTGACTTACATTTGAATTGCCTCTTAAAATGAGTCAGCTGAGGTGACACTGGGGATACAGAGGAGATCCAGACCCAAAAAAGGGATACCAAACAACATACTCAAGTGTCTCAACATACCGGTCAAGGATAATTAGAACTCTTTAGAACAATGATCATTAAATAAATACTCAGTGACCATTGAAATGTGGATGACAAGATTGAACCTGGCGTATGGTAACCTTGTGTTCCTCCCATTAGACATTACATTGTGCAGATCACTTCTGACTCTGTAGCAAAATCAAAATATTAGGTTTTAAGACTGTACCGTGCTGGTCAGACAGAATTTTTTTTGTGATCTCTAAAGAGCTTTACACATGTCAGTACTGTCAATTGGATTGGAACAAACAATACTTCTTCTTAATTTTAAATTGTTGGAGTGTTTTTTCCCCATTCTTTGTATAAGGCAACAAGGTAGTTATTTTTAAGCATTATTGTATATGTTTGAATTAAGCTATTAGTTTGTCTATATTTCAAAAATGTAATTTGGAATTGTATGGATACTTTTATTGTAAATTAAAAGGAATTCAGTCAAGAAAAACAATATTTACTTCATCAAAGTTGCATAATTTTTCAAGTGCAGATTTATACCAATTTCAATTTTAAATTCAAAGTACAAGCCTTGGTAAATTCAGTTTTTATTACTGAAAATAGGAATGAATTTATTTTCAGTAATCACTTTCATATATCTGTTTCAACAATGAGGAAAGTGAAGCAAACCTGCTTCTTATTTCTCCCATCTAAAAATTAAAAATTCTATGAAATTTTACTATTTTAAAAATAGAAATAAAAATTAGAACTGGACAGAAAAGAAATTACAAGCATAGGATTAAAGTAATTAACAAGATTTTTATTTATTGCTCACAATTTTAGCAATTCAGTACTCATATAAAAATTGTTTTATCTGTCTGTTTCCTCAATAGTTATTGATGTGCAATATTATACCTCTGCAAATGTTTATGGAAATATACATTTTTAAACATAGAAAAAAACTAAATTAGTGAAAATGTGATTGAAGCTGGTGTTCTGCTATAATAATAATAATAATAATAATAATAATAACAATAATCTTCTGATTATCCTTCTTATGCTCGTAATTTCTTTGTTATCTCTTTTGCCAGCAAAGTCCTTGTACCATCTTCCCTCGCCAGATCAGTCAGTGCCAGAGGGTCAGAGTGACCAGACATGATGTCTTCACCTATGTTCTTGCCTTGAGTTTATCTCTCCCATAGCTTTTCACTGTACCAGAGCCAAAAGGTTGGCAGCATTACCCAGCTCAGCTTTTGTAGCTGTCTGTTCTCCCACAGGTCCCCTCTTTAATATAGAAGATTAGTAAATATACACCTACATAAATGCTTAATGAATGTGCTTATTCCAAGACTTGTGATCTGTATGCAGCCTGGCAAGATAAGTGTACAAATGCCATACTAGAAAAGTACAGGAAGTACAGTTCTGTGAATACTTGAAAGATTTTCCAACAGTTCAAATTAAATATAGAAAAAATATTATGTTGTGGTGTTTTTTGGTTTTTTTTGGTTTTTTTTTTTTTTTTTGTTTTTTTTTTTTTTTGGTTTTCTTTTTTTGGTTTTTTGTCTGACTGGGGTTTATTTTTTGTTTTGTTTTCACAAAAGCTTAGACATTTTTCTGGGAAATAGTTTAGAGTCCAAAAAATATATTCCTATCTTAAAAATGTCCCCATTTTCATTCTTTGCCTTGTTTCTGGATACAGAGTTATACATTGTAGAAACACTAATAAATTACACAATTCTTTCTATACCATTGTTATTCAGGGTTTCCAAAACATCATTCACGTAAATAACCCATCATCACCATCAACCATTTGTAATCTGCATACTATTCCTACAGGGAACTAAAATACCATGTTCACTTAAATGTTACAATCTTTTGGCATGATAGATAAAATACACTGATTGAAAATGAAATGAAAGAAACTACTGTAAACACAGAAAATGAAATTTTTTTGCATCTAACACTGCCAAAAATTACCCTTGAATAAATAAAACCTACTATTTCATTTAAATTTCCTGAAAAGTTTTCTAAAAGCGATCATGTGTTTAGCAACAATGTAGTAATTTTGAAATACATGAGCTACTGTTCAAATTTATTTTGTATTTCTTACAAAGAGGTTGCTTGCCAACCCCCCCCCCCCCCTTTTTATCAGAAGTAGTTTGGGGTTTTTTTGTTTGTTTTTCCTTTGAAAGTCTCAATAGAAATAACATGTTTGGTTTTGTTTTTTTTTTTAAATTCCTAATTTCAAAAAAGAATTGGAAGGGAGAATTATGCATAAAGCACAATATAAAATCTTGTTAGAGACTACCTACAGCTTCACAAAAGACTTTGATAAGAAGAGTATTTAGAATCAACTTTGACTATTTCTATCATTGGCTTTTTATACAAGAGAGATTTGAATAAACATAGAGTTCATTCCTAAAGAGATTTCCTGCTTGGATTATTATATCCCCAGCTAGTCATAGTCATCTATTTGCAATAGTACAAATGGATGAGAAGCAAATGGCTTTGATGTCACAATACAGGTTATAATTTCAATTGATGTACCATCATTGAGAACTGTTAAACAGAAAAAGAAGAAAAAATTAGTTTTTTGAACACATCCTTACCATTTGAAATTCAATTGAAAGAGTGACAAAGATGGAGTAAAAGTTAAAAATACGGAATTATTTTTTTCTGGTGTATTACTTTGTGCTTACTTACAAAGAGATCTTAAATCTTGAAATACATTTTTTTCTCTGCTCTTTTTCTTTAAAAAATAAAACCAAAACAAAAACAAAACAAAACAACAATTCCTCCTCACTGGCTGTTTTGTTTTTTTTTTTTTTCTTTAAGGAATACACAGGACATTTCCTTCATAGAATCATAAAACATCCTGTGTTGCAGTTCGTGGTGGGGTGGGGGCACCCCAGGGATGTCCCCGGAGGGCCCCCTAGGCTGTGAGTTGGCTGGCAGCAGCAGGCAGGCAAGGAGACTCCACACGGCTTCTGAGGGTGCTGATCAGATGAAGGTTTATTTGGGGTCCCAACCCCAGGAACAGCATGGTTACTGCGGGAAAAGGGGGGAAGGGGGAAGGAGGGGGAGCCTAGGGGAGGGAAGGGGCAAGAGGAGGGGAAGAGGCTGAGAGAGCGCAAGGGCTAAGAGCCCGCCTGATTTTATAGCACAGCTTAAGAGGGGAATTGAAGTGGGCGCGGAATCACATTGGGCCAATGGGATGACAGATACAGGATGGTTCAGGGCAGGACCACAGGCTTAGAATATACCATACATTTCAGAGGGGTGAGACAGGGCATATCATTTAAACAAAATAGAATACAACAATCCTGAGTTGGAAGGAACCCAATTTTCAACCCAGCTGAGCTTTGGTATTCCTAACTTGTTCATTTTTTTCTCCTTTATCAAGAATTCCTTTCAAAGTTTGAGCCCAATTAGGAATTCCCTGTTCATACCCACTGGCCTGCCTTAGTTTCTGTGCTTTTTTCCTGCACTCTGAAGAGGTCAGCCACAAAGATTATCCCAATCTCTCAGGCCACCTGATCTACCAGGACAGCCTCCCATGCTATCCTCTCAAGCAGATCATTCTACAAACCAGAATCTGCTCTTTCAAATTCCATGGTTATGACTCTAACAGGTCTTGGTCACTCCTATCCACAATCTCTGTTAACCAAGGCTGCTGTAAACATATCCTTATCCATATAGTTCTTTCTCTTTTTTGAGCATCAACAGGTAGGGCAGAAAATCACCTCTACATAGCTCAGGAAGCATCTGCATCAATTACTACTAACACCTACCAGAAATTTCTTAGATTATTTGTAATCAATTATGCTACAAATCTTGCAGCAGTCCAGGTGGCTGAAATCCCCCATGAATTTCAAATCTTGCAGTTGTGTGGTTTCTTCCTTCAGAAGGTTTCATCTACTTCCTTAGGCATAGCTGGTACTTGTCTTGGCGCCTTCCCTGTCCATTGACTCTTACCTACAAACTCTTGACTGTCTCATGACCTTTCTCTAGCAAAAACCCCTTGCATTCCTGTTTACATCACACACTGCCCCCTTACCTACCTCATTTGTCTTTTTTAAAGCTCTCTTATCCATCCATCACAACATTTTGTAATCCCAGTGATGTGATAGTTCAGCAACTGCACATTGTCTTTCAATTCCTCCTGCTTGTTTCTGCTTCAGTGGGCTCCAGTATTGTAAATACATGCTTTGCTCAGCCATATCTAAGTCTGTTTCATCAGCTTGTGAAAAAAACCACATTTTCTACTCCTGGGCTATCTGGTCTTAAATGTCATCTTAACTCAAATTTTCTGCAGATTACTACTTTGTCTCAGTTCTTCACATAGGAGTATGTTCTTCTCCCACCATTGCATATCAAGCCATACAAAAAAGTAAAATATATCTCCATGGTCACAACTACTTCATTGATTAATTTTTTGCTCATGAAAAATAAGTATTTATTCTAGATATTGTGGAAAGATTGATCTCTTAGATTTTTTTTACCTGGTTCTATTACCATGTAGTTATAATTAAGGATATTGAAGTATATGTTTGGTTTTATTTACATATCAATTTGAAATAGATTTACAGTGTTTGGCATTTCCATTTTGATGTACATCTGGCTTTATACAGTAACTTATTCCATAAAAAGATATATACTACCACAAAAACAAAGCAAAAAAAAAAAAAAATTAAGATTCAAAAATATTGAGGCAAATTATAGCTCTATAAAGAAATTATTAGAACTATAGGAACAATGGAAGACATGACACTAAAATAGATACACAATTATGTGTCTTTGAGAAACATTCTAAAATCAGGAGGCTATTGAAAATAACCACAAATGAAAAAAAAATTATGACTGCTTATTAAAAGCCATATTAAACAGCTATTTTTCTCGTAGCTTAAAACATACTATAATTGAAGAACTGAATACAAATCTATTTCTGTTGCTAAACAGAGACCATTTGAATTGGTACAACTAAGTTACCAGCTTGCTCTAAAACCCATCAGCCAGCAGAAAATTTCCTAGTGCCTCCTGTGGTCTTCAAGGATGACATCAAAGAGCAAAGTCTGTCATGAAAAATTCTTCAAAACCATGTTTAACTAAACATGCCTTTGGCATAAATTTACCATGAACTTAGATGTATCAAGTTAGATTTTACAAATAAAATTTAAACTGTGGACAATATAAGAACTAGTGTAGCTTTTATAAAATTAATCCTTTTTATTAAGAGAAAACACAGTATTTACCTTTTCTAATAGAAAGAATGCACCTCATAAAATACATGGATAATTAAGGGCAGAAATAATCTCCATCAGTATTTCTCTTTTATTGCTGTACCTCACAGCTTTTCAGTAGATTTAACATCTTTGTTTAGAGTTCTTTGAACGCCCAGAAAATGTCTGTTCAAATTGAAGATGCTGTCCATTATTGTCCATGGTTAATGTATTTAAAGTGCTAGTAGTAGCTCTGGGAAATGCTTTTGTATGCTGCTGCCAACTGTTTCTATTTTCTGTTGACAGTGGTGTGTGTCGTAGTTAGACATGAGGAAAGTTTCTAGATTTTGTCTAAGAACAGGACTGACATCTTCTACCTGCTCTGTCAAGTCTGCCAGTCTATAATAGTTTCACACTTACACATTGGGCTCTTTCTTCTGTAAAGGTCTCTGTTGCTTTTAGTGGGAATGAAAACTCTATCACAGACACAGAGAGAAAGCTTTGAATGTCATTCTACAGCTTCGAATGTCATTCTGCATGCTGCAGCTCTGTTAGGCAGGAAAAATAAATCTTCTTTATAATGAAAGAAGTTCTAGAAGACCAGATGGCTTCTTAGATAAACCTTGACAGGCCAGAAGGATGTGTTAGTTCTTTCTTGAATGAAAGCTCAAGAAAGTTCAAATTAAAAACAAAACAAAACTTATGACAGCATAGGCTGAAAACCAACAGGCTTGGAAGAAACTTTGCATTCAGAAAGGCCAAATGATCCTGGCAGACAAAAAATTGGACATGATTCAAAAGTAGACTCTTGCAGCAATGAAGGCCAACCAAACAGAAGGATGTATTAGTGACAGCATAACCACAATGAGTTGAGAAATTGATTGCTACCCTTTGTTTGTGAATTATAACCCTGCATCTAGAGTACTGCATCCAGTTTAGGTTTCCCAGTTTAAGAAAGACAATGAGATATTTGACCAAAATTAGTAAAGAGTCAACAGGATAATAGCAGGCTAGAGATCATGAGATTCAACAAGAAACTATGGGAGCAGAATTTCTTCAGCCTGAGGAAAAGGCTAAAGACCAGCCTAATTACAGTCTTTATCCACCAAATAAGAGCCTATATGTCAAAGAGATCCAGACTGTTCTCACAGGTACAATGTGAAAAGATAAGAGAAGTCCAGCTGCAATACCAAATATTCCAATTATATATTTACCATTTCATTATTTTCTTCTGAGATAGCCAAGTGCTTCAGTTGTCATCCTTGGAGATATTTGAAAATATACTGGACACAATCCAGAGGTATCCATTAGGTATTGAACTTACAGGTTAGATCAGACTTCAGTTTTGGTAATTTGCTTTGTAATATGTTACTCTATTATCATAAGTTAAAAAAAAATCTTCAGTATAATTGTATTATTTTTACAGAAATCATGAAAAAATGTCTTCTCTTAGATATTTAAAATATCTAGTCAGGGGACTTAATACTCAAATGCTATGATTTTCTTTGTGTGTAAACATGCAGAACCCCTTGCAAAAGAAATATACCTATTAAAACATCCAGATTGGTACTTTTTAAAATATACTTTCATTTCCACAAATAATTTTTAACATCTACTTAACATGTATTCACAATTTCTTCAGTTATGTCCTTTGAACACTAACTCAAACCATCTAATTGCAACTGTTTAATGGACAAACCATGTGAATTTCTAAAATCAGGATTTTTTTTTTTTTTTTACTCTTCATGTTTCAGATAGAAAGTTTTGGGGTTTTTTTATTTATTTCAACAGGGACTTCACTGTGGCTACAGAAGCCTCGTAAGGTATTATCATCAAATTAATGAAAATCATTAGAGATTGATCTTTCAACATAAAAACATTAATACTCACAAAATTAAGTGGTCAAAACACATTATTTTTTATAGTCTGTAGTAGTTTGACCTGGCCAAATGTCAGGCACCCACGAGAGCCACTCACTCACCCTCCCCTGCAACAGCTGGGCAGAGGAGAGAAAAATTTAATGAACGGTTCATTAGTTGAGATAAGAACCAGGAGAAAACATTCTAAGGGCAAAATAGGCTCAAAGTAGAGGTACAAAGTGAATTTATTGCTAAGACAATCAGAGGACACTAATGAGAAGTAAACTAAGATCTTAAAAACACTTTTTTCCCCCCAACGCCTCCCTCCTTCTTACCGACAGCACAGGGAGACAGGGCATGGGGATTTTGGTCAGTAGATTACCCAAGGATTTTTGTTTCCCTCGCATGCTCTCACTTCCTCCTCCTACTCTCTTGTTGGAATTCAAATTGCACCACCATTTTGTTTTGATTTTCTTCTTAAATATGTTATTACAGAGGTGTTACCACCATCTCTAATTGACCCAGCATCTGCCAGCAGCGTATCCATCTTCAGAGCCGTCAGAGATGGGCTCTGCCAGACATGGTGGAAGCTTCCAGCAGCTTCTCATAAAAGCCACCCCTGTGGCCCTTCCACCACCACAAACCAGGCCATGCAAAATCAGCACACAGCCAATGTGTTAGACATTTACATTTTCTTTAGTAAGATTCATAAGGATGTAATTAGCCGCTAGCTAAAGTTATATTGCTTGTACAATCAACCAGGTTAAAACTACGCATGTGTAAAAGATATACAGCCTTTTTCCACTCACTTTCAGTACCTCAGATGCCATATTGCTCTCAACAATATAAACTATATCTATGTAAATATGAACATTATCATTAGCTTTGGATGATATCTACTTTAAATGCATACAACAGTCAAAATGATCCAAAAACACTGGGTCAAGTATATCAACTTTGACAAATTTGGAAATGTTTATATGTAAGCAAGAAATGTATGCATGCAAATAAGCTTCATCTGTGTTTTCTCCAATTTTATACTTAAATATCTTAATGAGAAAACTTGAAATGTTCAGTGTTTTTCACTAGTTTTACATCTGATACCAGACCAATAGCTAGGCAAATGGATGAAATTTTATAAAGAGCTCCACAGTAATATTCATCATCTAGCATGTTCTTAGACATTAATGTTTTATTCCACTTATCAAACACTTGTCAGCTGTGCAGTAATGAAACAGCCAGTCTCAGGATGAAGGCAACTGTAATGCTTCAATAGATTTGCTTCGTAGCTTCTTGGCATTACTGACTTATATGTCCAAAGAATTTGCTGTTGTCTCTTGGATTAATCAGTTAAGCAAACCCTATATTCTTTAGTTTGGTACATATGCATGCAAAACAAACCCACACACATATATATCTGTTAAATATATACAAGACAGTGAATATGTATCTTCAAAACAGACAAAAAGCAAAAGTGAGGAGAGGGGGCAAAAAGAAGAGGAAGTGTAAATAAGTAATACTTGTGAATATATCCACACTGAAAGGAAAAAGTTACTAGGAAACTTGAGATTTAGGTAGAAAAGTGTCAGTGAAGAGAAGAAATCAAATATTTTAAAGTAATGCACTTTTATTTTGGTTTATTGGGATCAGTGAATTAGATGGGAAGAAAGTGAATTTCCTTTTGGATCCTTATCACTGCAATATGAGAATAGTGGAGTTTTGTGTTTAGTAAACTTCATCTTGTACTCTGTCCAACCACACTAACTGGTTCCATGGGGCCATGTCTCCTTTGCTTTGCCCAAAAATTCACCATAGCATAGAGGAACTAAGAAAGATCCACAAGAAGATTAGACATGGTGACATCCTGATGAAAAATCTCTGAATATATTTGACTTTAACTCTTAAAAATATTGAATATTTTTCCTAGTTACAAAAAATTGACTTTTGGTCCATTTCTATGAGCAAATGGACTGTTAATGCCTCTTCTTAAGAGTAGAAAACCATGAAGCACTCAGACTTTAAATACTTCAATAGTTCAAATTATTGTCTTGACACAGGTACTACCACAAACTACTGTTAAATCATGTTAAGTACAGACACAAGTATGTTTTTCCTCTTTTTACCTTTATTAATTATTTTTTGACTGCACTTTTCCAGCAGCAGGTTCATGTTCACAAAAAATATGGAATTTTGCACCTCATTTAATGTCAGTACTTTAGCTCCCACATTCTACTAAGCCACTAGTTAATACGTATTATTTTTCTCCTGTTATTGCTGATATTTATATCAAAAATAAAAATAAATTCTAAAAACCCCTAAAAATTCATTGACTACTATAAATTGTTTGTTTAACTATGTTTCCTAAATTCTTAAACTTTTAATTGCTGGAGACTATGAAATTAAATGTGGCAGAACAATGTTTGCAGCTGTACTTAAGTGCTTGTACACTTAAATCTCAGGGTCTTTGAAAAGAATTAAGGCAAAGGACAAATGTGTTAACCAGGCAAGGACTGGTTTTATTCTGCAATGCATGACATCCTCTATTTATTCAATGTTAATTTACCTTGTATAAGCCTGGTCTGTTTCCTACTTTTGATCTGAATTAGATAGAAAGTTCTTTGTTTCATAGTGCGAGAGGTCAATTGTTGAAATGGGCTGATTTGAAAGGTAATAGAATTGTTATCCTTTGAGATATTTAAGGCTCTTGGCTACAACCTGAGAACTTCATCAAACTTTGAAGCTGGTTGCAACTTCGATTTTGGCTCCATTTAAAGCACATGTGAACTGGACAACCTCTAGAGGACATTTTCAATCAAAATTGTTCTAAGATTCTATGAATTCAATAGCCTGAATTATCTCCAAGTGGGACATGACCCTTTTTTGTGATCAAAAATGTCAGACAATGACATTTTATCAGTTTCCTTTTTTTATTTCCCTATCTTGCCAGAACCTGTTTTAAAAAAACCCCATTGGAAAACATGTTTGCACAAAACCACAAACCGCTCTTGAAAAACAGGAAAATAAGACCAGTAAGGGCACAATTCTGAAAAGCAAAGCAAGAAATTATATCTGGTCTACTTTTCAGTAGACTAACATTTTGTAAATTAAGTACATTCTTCATTTTATCCGAATATTGCAAGATGGATAGAAGACAAATTTCTACTAAAAATTACTACAAAAGAATACACCAGTTGTGTGCAGGTCACACAGCAGAATATTTTGGTAATGCAGGTAGATCTGACAATTTTTTTTACCATACCCTAGATGGCTTACTAAAATTGATATTTTAATCATGCTATGGGAGAAAAAAAAATAAAAATAAAATAATAAAATAAAATAAAATAAAATAAAATAAAATAAAATAAAATAAAATATTTGTTGCAAACTTAAAAGTTAAAAAGTTCTAATATATGAAATGTCATGACAACAATCGATAGACTAATGAAACATTTGAATTTCTGTTAATATAAAACAGTTCTAAAATTGGGAAGACCAAATTATTTTTAGACAATCTATTTATATAAAAATAACTAAGGAAAAAGATGAAACAGTTCTTATAGAAATCAAGGTTGAACAATCTATTAACTCTGAAACATGAGCATGGAAGAAAAAATATTGGACCTGTCAAGAGTCAGGAAAATCATTTTCTTGAGTGGAATGTCAGAAATTAAATTAGCATCAATATCTTCTTTCTACCTGAAGATTAATTTCAGATAATTTAAAAAAAAATAAAAATTAGTGAGTTTTTAACCATGTTCCTATAATAGAAATTATTGAAGAACAACTCAAAAATCATGGTTGCATTGTTTTGGTATCAAAAATACATTTGAGCTGTTCATTGTAATTTTTAATCCCAAAAAAATGAAGAATAAAATTAAAGAAAAAAAACAAAACACTTTTACGAGATCTCTGTTAAATGTTGTTCTTGCAATTTCAGCTATGTGCTATAGACTAAGAAACAAGAGTGCATTTCTGTGACACCATGTAGTTGCATGGAAGTGAAAGAGGAAATGTTGCATTGCACACTAAAATTTCTTTCTCCTCCTTCTCTTTCTTCATTATGTAAGATCTCTTTAATACATTTATACTTCTGAATTTCTGTGGAAATATTGCCTCAAACAAACACACTGAAATGTTGCTTCCAATCATAGGTCTGACTTTTGAATTTTTAGGTTAACCACTGCTTTTCTCCTTTATCATTTGCAATAATTTCACTCTAATCTGGGGTTTGGCTTTTTAGGAGTTTATGAATGTGGAGTACACAAATTACAAACAGACTGCCTTTTCCTGTTATTTGTATCTCATTCAATACCTCTTCCACTGACAGCTTCATTTATAAACCTGCCAGAAACTGATGGGAATCATCAAATACATGATTCTACTTTGCTAAATCCTAACAAAGATTATGTGGTTTGACACTAATCTTTGACTTTGTACTTCTACTTTTATCTAAATCCATCTTGATTTCTAATTAGTCTCTGAGAATGTAGAACTTGTGCTTGGGCTTAAGGACATACCTGAACAAGAGTTAAGTTTGCTTCTGTTCTTCGTTTTTCACAAAAGGAATAAACGGATAAACATAATTAAGATTTGTTGTAATATGCATGAATATCAGGAGCTAACAAGTGCTCTTATACTTCATTTAATTGAATTATAAAACAACTACTTGTGAGAGAAAATACTAAACTGAAATCAAAGGCTGTTTTTCTTTTTGCGATAATTTCCTTGAGAACAAGTATACTGAGGTCAAGTAAAAAGAACTCTCTTTCAGCTAATGGACATTACTGTGGAGAAATTATTCTGAAGAGAAGAACCCTAAATGTGGCCATTTGTGCATAGGCTTTATATTTTAAAAATACTACTATTGCTACTGCTACTACTACTACCATTACTACTACTACTAATTATTATTTTTATTATTTTATTTTATTATGTTTTATTTTATTTTTATTATTTCAATTTGCCATCATATCCAAATTAAATGACGCAGCAAATGACTGGTGAATAGGTGAAGAAATAACAGTTGCTTATCTCTGCAATGAAGCAATGTATTTAATAAAGAAATTATTTTCTTATTTGGGTTTAATGAGAAAAAACTCTTTGCACATATTGCACTTTAATTATTTTTAATTTATGTTAATTGAAACATCAGTTAGGCTGCTTTCTGAGAGCAGTTAAGCTCTCAGGAAGTGACCGTGTGTCCACACTGGGGAGGAGGTGCATTCTCAGGCAGGATTTACATCTCTGATTCCCAGACAAACTAGACTGTAAGACCTGATGGATTTCACCACAATCCATCTTTCTGTCATACTTTGACATTTGCACTTCTCATCCATGAACAGGAGGTGCTTCAGATCTCAGCTGACACAGTTTCAAACTCCAGCCCATGATGAGCATTCCAAACTGAGAAGTTTTTCCTGCCTGCAAGTAAAAAAAACCACGGAAATGGGGGAGAGATATCTTTCTGACACAGAAGTGCATTCCATATTTAAAAAAAAAAATAACTTTGAATTACAGATACTGACAGCACATTTTAAAATAGAATAAAAGTTAGTTATAAGCATTTATGATTCAAATATGATAATTATTATTAAGAAGTCACTGGGTATATGTATTTCAAATAGTTCTGGCTCCTGGAGATGATGGTTAGTACTGACATTCTTCTATTTCCTAAATCACGGGATAAAATAAATTATATTCTCTTTTACACTGTTATTAAGAACAAGATCCAGAAGATTTTTTTTAAAATGATTGTCACAAAACTGCTTACCCTGTAAAGGCTGGCACTGCAATAGAGTTGCTTTGATCATATTTCTAGTACTACAAGCCCTTATCTTCTTACAGAAAAACAAATGTAAACAGCAATATAAGGTTCTGTATGGGTTACATGCAGAAATTCTTTCTTCTGTCAGCTGCCTATGAATCTGAGACAGTGTGCTACATACTGAAGTTGCTCTTCAACAATGAATGCATTTCCCACTTCACTAGTTTTTCTTGTCAGTGGGAAATTTCACTGTTCTTATCTGGAAAGTTATCAAATTAGTTATTCTCAGTATCAGGGCATTATAAAAGTACTTCCTGTTGTACATTAAAAAGCTGATAAAACACAGTACTTGGAGTGTTAATTTGTATTCAAGTTGTCAAGAACTCCTACTCAGGAGTCTGTAGCAAAGTATATGAAGCTTTTTAAGAAAAATAACTGGTTTTGCCATCATTGGGTGCAACTCATCAGTGTACAGTTGTACCAAATAACTTCAGAGCAGCACCTATGAATAGTGGTGACATGGCTGCAAGATCTCTGCTATTTCATTCTCTTACAAAACAAAGCATCTAAAGATACTTGGACAGGTTGAAGGAGTAGCCCCATGGGAATCCAAATTTATTATGTCCAAGTGCAAAATACTGCAGCAATATGTAACTATATGGGCTGGGAGATGAACAAATTGAGAGCAGCCCTGCTAAGGAGGATTTGGGGGTGCTGGTGGATATGGGCTGGACATGATCCAGAAATGTGAACTCAGCCCAGAAAGCCAAATGTGTCCTGACCTGCAGCAAAAGCAGTGTGGGCAGCAGGGAGAGGGAGAGGATTTTGCTCCTCTACTCCACTTTGGTGAGAACCCACTTGAAGTGCTGCATCCAGCTCTGGGGTCCCCAGCGCAAGAATGACATTGACCTGTTGGAGCAAGTCAGGAGAGCCACAAAGATGATTAGAGGGATGGAACACCTCTTTTATTAGAAAAGGCTGAGAGTTGTGGGGGTGGGTGGATGCTCCTCCTGGACAAAAGAAGGCTCCAGGGTGTCTTTTTTGTGATTTTCCAGTCCCAAAAGGGAACATGGAGAGTGACTTTTTGCAACGATATGTAGTGATTTGTTTTAGACTGAAAGAGGGTAAATTTAGATTAGTTATTAGAAAGAAATTCTTTACTTTATTTAGAAAGAAATTTTAAAAGGAGGGTGGTGAGGCATTGGAACAATTTGCCCAGTAACGTTATGGATGTCCCACCTCTGGAAGAGTTCAAGGCCATGTAGGATGGGGTCCAGAGAAACCTGGTCTAATTGAAGGAGTCTCTGCCAATGGTGGAGGGCTGTAACCATATGACCTTTAAAGTTCCTTCTAATGAAACCATTCTGTGTTTCATTAATCTTAATGTTAGTTATAAAACCATGACGTAAAAGTAATTAAAATCTTTAAAATCTGGAGAATATTTTTCATAGATAGAGACCTATCCCTCAGAAAAAGAATACTATAGGTAATTTTAGCAGCTGTAAATTCTCCTTTCCAAGTTCCCACTACAAAAGCAGTTCCTTTAACAACAGGGCAATAAAGAGTGAAAGGTGTAGCAAATGAAGGATGGACAGGCTGAGTGAGAAAGCAAATGGAACTAGACAGAAGGGATAAAAGAATGCTAGAAATACTAAAGAAAAGGTAGTGCTAAAGGAAAAGATTCTGGCTCTCTTTCTGAGATAAACTGAGCATCTTTTTTCATATGTTCTTCAGAATATATAAGTATTTGTTTGCCAGTTTGTGTATGATCAACTGTAATACATACTTTAGTATGTACGAAGTTCTTGTTGATGGAGATAAAAAAATCCCAGGAATAGCTGTCACATTTTTCTTAATATTCAAGCATAGTTATCTGTCTCTTTCTACTTCTTTTTATACAACCCCACTGTTGGAAATGGTGGAATCAAAAGTTTTTTAAAAATGCAAACATAGGATAACCAAAGTCTACAATCGTTCTCTTGATGAGGGTTTTGCTTATTGACTATATGAAAACATGGAGACTCAGTGGGTGTGTGCCATATGAGAATCAGAGTATTAACTTATTGTATCAATAAAACACACTAATAGAGAGAAATTCCTTTCACAACTGATCTTTTAAGAAGCTATTTTGTTAATAGACATTCATGAAATGAAGTGTGTAAAAACATGAAAAATGCAAAATCCATTACTTTTCTCTTTGTCTTGAGATATTTTTTATCAATGTCTAGCCATCCCTACATTAATTTTAAAAATATATTTGGTTTTAGATATTTAAATTGGATATATTTTATATAAACTTATGATTGGATGATAACAGAAGAAAAACATGAACATCCCAACCTACAAAGATATCAGTTTCTTTAACCTTAAAAAATTAGTTTCTTTAACCTTGTCCAAAACCAAAGCTAGGTGTTTTTAATGCTGTTAAGTCTGGAGAGTTAGAGTACTGTATGTCCATCTTGGGTTTTTTCATCTAATTGTCCTGTACAAATTGTGAGTGTTAGATTTAAAATAGATAAATTTTCCTCTATTTGTTGACCATTCTATATCTCAAAATGCTAAATTTCAACAGGATGTTGGTGGCATAATGATGCAGAATATTTTTATGTTTATTTTTATTCATTCATACAATACTTGAAGAATTCTTTCCTAAATGATGGACACAGAAATAAATATTCATAATTGAAAAGATAGGAATACATTAGGAGATATAATTGTGCTATTTTTTGTGGGTTTTTGTGCAGCTCAATTCCCCCACATTGCTAAATATAAATTACTTTTACATCAGGATATCAGAGTGGAGTTCTCTTCTGCATGACAGAAGTGAATAATATGGCACGTCTTAAAAAGAAAATTCAGTTTGATTCATTATTTTCCACATCTTAGGGTTCCTTATTTGTAATGCTTCAAGCAGGATTACAGTAAATCAGTGTTCCACTTGTTAAAATAGACATCATTGTAGATCCAAAGTTCTCATAAGAAGGTGAAGATAATTAAAAGGAGAAAAATATGTTTGTGGTTTGCAGCAAAAACACTTGAACTAATTAGATTATTCATATTACCCAATAGCATCAGAACTCTTTTTCCCCTCAGAATATTTGTGGCATGCTGCTTTAATAGATACAATCCTGCATCATCTTAAAGGAGACTACAAAGTAAATTTGAAAATGGTGAGTAGGAAGCAGATCTCATGCCAGTCTCATTAATTTAATGTCTAACTGTGTTTTTATTCACAGTGGTCAGGTGCCATAATACTTTGTCATGTCTTTATAAAAATGGACTAGTAAATTATTCTCGCTGCACTAACGGGTTTTTCCAAAACGACATTTTGAGGACATGCTGACATTATTAAAAGCAAAAAAGGATCCAGGTTTATTCTGTGTTGAGAAAATATTCCCCTTGGTTAAGAAACTCTTCAGCTTTAAAGATATTTCTGTTCTTTAAAATAGAGGATGACTAAAATACATTCAATCTTTTTGACTTCAGAGAAAAGATAGCTTATATTGCCTTGTTCCACCAGAACAAAGTATATTCTCAAAAGATATATAGTTTATTTTGAGAATTCTGCCATCATTCAAGATCTGTGAAATTTTATTCTCTACAGTGCAGTAGATAATTTAGCAAATTAAATTTGTTATCTTTGAAAGAAAAACAGTTCAGTGCATATGCAAACAGAGTTTAAACTTTATTACAACGTGGTGCCTATTGTTTTGTGCATGAAATCTAGCCCACTACATTTTTGTAATAAAGCAACAGATGTTTATGATGAATTTTTTTTCTCTTCCTTTCTCTATGTTTTAAATAAAAGCAAGTAGCAAACATGGCTTACATAAAGAACTGACAATAAATATTTAAGGTTTTCACTGGAATATTAGAAACCTAACACTGTTATTGAAATTGACATAACAGTTGTAAAAAGAATCAAAAGAATCTGATTTGCCTTTCCCTCAGCTTTCAAGCTTATCAGGGTAAGCATTAGTATTTACAATAATATTTCAAATATGTGTTTGTTTGTGTTTGTATATATCTACATACACACTAACAAGCTCAAGGATGATAAACAAGTGAAAAGACTGGTGCTGTTTCCTGAAAATCCTTTCAAATTAAAACTGGAAGTAGATATCTGTATTTCCATCTTTTGTCTGTGTTTCCTCCACCATCCCAACTACAGAATGGTTTGTTCAAGCCTTTCAAATTTACCTCAACATTTGTTTTAAATGTCATGAATCCTTTCCCATCTCTTTTAAAAATAAAAGCAGATATGAGAGTCATGCTGGAAGGAACTGATAAGGTCATAATTATTTTCTTTGTTTTTTCAGTGACTTATATTGTAGTAGTTTGTAGCTAAGTCAAGACTGAGTGTAGCCTAATGAGGCTCATTATTAATAGTACTGTCTGATTCTGATACAAATGAAAGGTTTTGCCATCTTAGGGTTATTATTTATATGGGTTGAGCATGAAATCATTTACAGTAGAAAAGAACAGACAGGGAAAGTATGAGCAGCAAGAAAAAGAAGTGTGATATCAGAATAACCTTAAGGCAACATTAAGGCAAGGGTCTTTTGGATCACGAACAGAAAGGGACCTGCTGTCAGAGATTATACTCTTTTTATCATCAAAATTATCATCAATACTGATAATTTTCCTCCTTCATAAAAATAAAGTGCTTTTGCCATCTCAGATCATTATGTAAACTGTGACGATTATGTACACTATTCAAGGATTGCAGTTGGGGTTTTTAACTAGTTTATGAAGTTTTTTAATAGGCATTTGGTTTTTTGCTCCTTTTTGAGCACAGATAATAGGTATTCTGACTTCAGCAATAAGTAGTAGCTGGTCTTCTTCCAAATAATATTAAACTAATTGTTTCCACAGTTTTCTTATATTCATATATAACTTCCTTCATAACAGTGGCCATCTATACTGAATGCTCCCTAATGAGAGGCAAGAGGTGGCTAAAGGTGTAGAACAAGTGGATAGTTTCTGATCACTCAATTAAAATTCAAAAATAGCAAAGAAGAATCAGATTTGCTTAAGAAATTTTACTTTTGGGCTGTATTTCAAACTGAATATCTAGTGATCCCTCAGAAAGTGATGTTTTTCCTAGGGCATCATTTAATAGTGTTCTCCAGCACCAGCTGTTAGAAAAGGATTTTTTGCATCCCTTCAGAAATGTAGCAGTCACAGTGAATGTTTGACCAAAGATTTTATATCTGATCAACAAAAATAATTCAATGCCACACATAAATAATCTTTAAAATAAAATTTTAATAAGAAAATTTACTGAATGTCATGGAAAAGAACAAATGAAACAGACAAAGATCTATTGCAATGACTCTCATGCATGTGATTAGAAAGATGACAGAGAAAATACAAAGAATTAAGGAATCTAAACAACTTAGAAAGAAAGAAGATGAATGAATGGACCAAGATCAATAATGTCAAAACCATGTGAACTGTCAGGCACCAGCAAATCACTGATTGATCCAGAGCCTGAACTAATTAAAGTGCCATTGGTCACCTGTAGCTCTCCAGTTCAAATACTGCGCAGATTTCTAAAACAAACCTTGATCTTTGGAAGCAATAAATAGATGGCAGTGATTCACTCAGATTAGTACTCATCTGTCTGAAGGGCTTTCTGTGAAGGTGGGCTTAAAGCAAGGTTTCAGCTTTGTTGTTTATCACCATTCATTGGTTTCAATTCTTTTCACACCAGTGAAGTTTTATTGACATAAAAATATCAAAATAAACTATCCTAACACTTAGGGATCTATAATTCTTGTAATTTATATCTTTAGGTAGCTATTCTATACAATAGCATGTTATATTTCTCAAATTGCATTTAAATGAATTACTTCTTATTGTACTGTTTTCTTCAGAGCTGTCTTTCATTTCTTTCATAAATATGTTGCTTTCTTAATTGTCAGATTCCTTTCCTGTTGGCAGATTTTCTTGTTTTCTTGTCTTCTTGACTTAAAATTAATACAATATTAATTAAATTCATGTCTTACTACATTTTTACTGACATGACTTAAAGGTTCCTCTTTTCCTTTCCCTTTCCCTTTCCTCTTTCCTTTCCTTTTCTCTCCACCCTGCCCTACCCTCCCCAGCGTGGGTCCACTCTCACAAGCAGAGTCTTCCCAACACTGCTGCAGAGTGAGTCCCTCCCACGAGCAGACAATCCTCCCAAAAGTGCTGCAGTGTAAGTCACTCTTCCACGGGGTGCAGCCCTCCAAGGACAGGCTGCTCCAGCCTGGAAGCAGGGCTCTCTCTCTCCACTGGATCCCCTGTGGATCACAGCCTCCTCCAGGTGTCCACCCTCTCTGGAGCAGGTACCTCCCACATGGGCTGTGGGTGGATCTCTGCATCCCCCATGGATTGCCATGGGCTGCAGGGGCACAGCTGCTTCACCATGATCTCACCACAGCCTGCACAGAAATCTCGGCTCTAGTGCCTGGAGCACCTCCTACCCTCCTTCTCCACTGACCTTGCTGTCTCCATGTTCCCCTCACATGTTCTCACCTCCTCCTCTTCTCCAGCTGGAATTAAATTTTTGCAACAACCCTTGTTTTGATTTTCTTCTTAAATATGTTATTACAGAAGCATTACCACAGTCTTGAATTGGCCCAGCCTTGGCCAGTGACACATCCATCTTCAGAGCCATCAGGGATTGGCTCTGCTGGACATGGTGGAAGCTTCCAGCAGCTTCTCACAGAAATCCCCCCTGCTACCAAACACCAAACCATGCAAAACCACCACAATGAGGAAGACAGCATAGATGCAGATGCCTGTGTAGAACATATTAACAGCTAAATGAGAAGAATCTCACTTAAACCTAAAGTCAGTGAGCTCCAATATCACTGTCTGCTTTTCTTTTTCAACGTTCTTTCTTACTTTTCTCAGTCTTACTAATTTAATTTTGTGTCTACTGGCCTTTGCTTGTTTTGCTGAACTGTTTCTTAGATATTTGCTTGACTCATAATATTAGTTTTGTGAAATTATATAGGGTTTACTTTCTAAGCAGATCTATCTACAGAACAAAACATGACTGAGGCAATATTATACCATGTACAAATTAAATTAATAAAGTTTATTTTTCAAAATATTCCATTCTAAAATATTACATTGCATGTGTTTTTGACACTTTGTCCAAAAACTAAAATCACCTGTATTAACAAAATATTTATTTACAAGATTAAAAAATGCATTAGGTTTTAGCTCAGTAAAGATTTATCTTAATGTTTAAAATCTTTTAAAATAGACTATCTATAATAAAAACATGATAAGAAATAAACTGAATTATCAGTTCAGAGATATACTGAGAAATTCACAGTTTAAAAATGTTTCTGGAACCAGGGCTATAAATACAATTTTCTATATTTTCTCTCTGAAGAAGGAAGATTAAAATGTAACATCCAGAATTTTAAATGAAAATTGATTATATATTCTCCATATTTATAACAAGTGAGACAGCATGTATTTACTTTGAAAGTATAGCAATATAAATATATATATATATATATGTACATGTAAGTATTTTCAGCAGAGACCCTGAAACTACAGGAAGGAATATCTACTCCAAACTTGATAAACCACTTGTGATCTCATACCAATGTCCATTATACTTTATAGTAGTTTTATCTATTTTTTTTCTGCTATTTGCATACCTAATGAATATGACCTATACTAGCACATCATTAATGAAGTAACTTTTTTTTTTAAAATGTCCGTAGTTAAACTGATGCAAAACATTTCTCAAACTAGGTTCATATCACTGAGATATAGTTATTAGATTTTCTTAATTAAAAATTGAATCATGTTGCTTTATCAGCATTTTCCTTCAATGTTTATTTGGTTTTGCATGGTTTTGTGCTTGTAAAAATGTTTTAGATATTAGTAAATTTCTTCTTGACAGAAAAGTAAAAGCTAATTTTCTGCCTGTTACATAGCTAAGAGAGGCTTTATGATGAAATGAAACATTTTTCTGAATGTGAAATCATCTACTCTGAATTGTTAATCTTAATTTCTAATAAGAAATATTTTGAGAATGAAGTAGAATTTAATTACATTTTTAACAGAATCTAATATAAGGTATGTTCAAACATGTACCATTGAACACCTGTGAAATCAACAACTTTTAAGGAGATTTTTTGATGACCAGTCAAGCTGAAGTGGATATGTAGTCTCAGTCATTTAACCAGCAAGCATACTGGAATTGAGAAATATAAATACAATGCCATAGCTAAGTGATTTTGGTTTACTTTTCTGTCATGCTTGTCTTTTCTAGTACATTTTGTGATAGGTAATTTTAGTCAGAAACTGAATACTATTTATGAGGCTTACAAATCTCTGTTAACGGCTGGCAATTTCCATTATCAAGCCCTTCACCTTGGTTCTCAGTGTTTTATATGAATGCATGAAATGTTTTTGGTTTTTGTTTTTGTTTTTGTTTTTGTTTTTGTTTTTGTTTTAAATTTGCTTTACTCCTAGACTGGAAGCCTAGCCTGTGAGTTTAACTGCCTTTGAAAGACCTTTTATTTGATCATAAAGGACAATAATTGTTTTAATTAGAGCCACTGAGATGCCCATCTCCCAGTATGAAAATATATTACACTGAAAATGCACATTTAATTGGTTTGCCTAAACTTAGTTTCCTAATGTTAAGTAAGATTCCTTAAGGTATCACATTCTTTACAGTCAGTGCTCCAGAAAAATATAGATCTCATTTAGGTCACATTTATTTCTGTTAATTATGGATGTCATAATTACCTCAGCTGCTAATAGAGACTTTCAGATAGCTTGGAAGGATGGGAGTAACAACAAACAAATTCAGATTCCCTGTTATGCTGGTGCAAAGTCCATATAAAACCCCCAAAACATCACATCTTCACTGTGTTTCCTTACTTGAAAGTAAGAGTTGCATGAAAGTGCTCTAGAATTTGTTATTCCATGTTTAAGAACCTCCACTATACCAAAGAAAAGTTGCCAATTTATATGAAACTGTGTAAAGCAAGACATGTAAAATATATGTGCAATATCTGTGAAACTTTGAAGGCTTTTGTTGCCATATGTTCCCTTTATGGAGGAGAAGAAATTATTTGTTACTTCTCTGAAAATATCACTTTAGAATAAAAGTGAGATGTACATTTTGTTCATTGAGCTTCAGTTATTCAAAGGGCATGTCCATTTAATGGATCTCTGCATATCACCTATTAAGGTTTAAGACTTGTCCAAGATACAAAAAAATCTAGTTTCCTTGAATTTTCTTGACCTCTCTTTTTCTTTCCCCTTTTTATTGTCCTTCCTCTGTTAGATTTTCTGTGCTGAAAAATGACAATGACACACCTGAAGCCAAATTGCCAGCCTGACTGTAGGGAAGAAATGGACACAGGCAAAATCACTTTTGTAAATATCCTTGAACTTTTCAACATAAAAGATCCTGCCTGTTATTTGACAAATTTCATTTTTTTCCCTTTCTGTCTTTCCATGTTCCACTTTCTCTTTGTTAACTTTCTCTTTGTTAACTTTCTCTAATGTTAACACTAGAAGTTTTTGAAATGCATTAAGACATAAAAGTAAATTGGAAGCCCTTAGCCATTGCTGTGTTATAAAACTCTTGTCTGAACTCTAAGGAGAAATTGATGCCCAAAGGATGATAATGGGATTTAAGTTAGTTTGAAACTAATGAACAATAGCTTAAATAGCTTCATCTGATAAAAGTTTTAAGGGAAAGGGTGGAATTCAGTAAGGGATTAATAAATTCGTTATCAGAACCAGAAGGAAAAAGGAATGTAGACACTCTAATTTTGGTCCTGAAAACATATTCATCTGCTGTTTCAATAGGTGTCTTAGAGCAGGGGATTTTTGTTCTTTTCTTTTTTTCTTCTTTTTTTTTTTATCATATTGCTGTTAGGCAAATGGAAGATCTATTCTGACTCATATATAGAAATGTATTGTTTAATTAGAAACAGTAAATCAGTGTTTTACTCTTGCCTCTTCCTCATTGAGCCATCACAGACTAAAAGAGAGATGAATCTAATTTAACATTGGTCATCCAACAGATAGTATCTAATTTAAGCTTGTTGTCAATAGTGATTTGTCTCTTTCTAAGTAAAATGTCAGACATAATCAGGATGAACTTTATTTCCAGGTTCTGACTTTTCTTCACAATCTGTAGAGAGAAAATTAACTTAGACTATATACTGAAGATAAATTATAAAACCTGGATCAAAATGAACCCCACTACATCTGAAAGGCTTCTTGTATATTTTGAGATGCTTAGGCACATGCTTTTGATTTGTACCTAATTATGCTACATCCCATAAAAGCAATGTGTTCCCTACAAAGGTACCACTTGTTTCCTTTTTTTTCTTTTTTCTTAAGGCATAGGTGATGCTATTCATCTTTAATAGACATTCCCTGTGATTCCAGATTGTGAAGCATGAAAGTTCATCACCATTTTACTGTATGTATTTTTTTTTTTTAATGCCTCTAAACTAATGAACCAACCATCCTCTACTCTGCTCTGGAGAGAACCCCTTTGGAGTACTGCATCCCACCCTTGACTCCTCAGCCCAGGAAGGACAGTGACACGTGGGAGTAGGTCCAGACCAGGACTATGAAAAGAGCTAGAGGGCTGGAACCCTTCTCTGAGGAAAGGCTGAGAGAGTTGCATTTGTTCAGCTTGGAGAAGAGAAGACTCTGGGGTTATCTTATTGTAGCCTTTCCTACTTAAAGTGAGTTTGTAAGAAAGATGGGGAGAAAGATTTTAGTATGACCTGTAGTGACAGGACAAGGGGTAAGGTTTTAACCTACAAGACAGCAGGTTGACACTGGTTATAAGGAAGAAATATTTTGTGATGAGGGTGGTGAAACACTGGAACAAGTTTCCCAGGGAGGTGGCAGATAGAGTTATGGAATCATTAAGATTGGAAAAGGCCTCCAATATCATTAAGTTCAATCTATGACTGTTAACTACAATATAGCACTAAGTGCCACATCCATGTGTTTCTTGAACACTTCCAGGGATGGTGATTCCACCACTTCCTTGGGCAGCCTGTTCCAATACTTGAAAACCCTTTCTGTGAAGAAATTCTTTCTGATATCCAGCCTGAACCTCCTCTGGTACAATTCAAGGTCTTTTCCTCTTGTCCTGTTGCTGTTGCCTGGGAGAAGAAGCTGACCTCCACCTCACTACCATCTCCTTTCTAGATAGTTGTAGAGCGCTATAACGTCTCCCTTGAGCCTCCTTTTCTCCAGGTTAAACAACCTCACGTTCCTCATCCACTCCTCATAGGATCTGTGCTCCAGCCCCTTCATTGGTTTGATTGCCTTTCTCTGGACACCCTTCCATACTTCAATGTCTTTCTTGCAGTGAGGGGTCATATTGGACACAGGATTCAAGGAGTGGCCTCACCAGTGCTAAGTACTGAGGGACAATCACTGCCCCGGTCCTGCTGGCCACACTATTGCTGACACGGGCCAGGATGCCGTTTGGCCCCTTTGGCCATCTGGGCACACACTGGGTCATGTTCAGCTGTGTCAGCCAGCAATCCCAGGTCCTTTTCTGCTGGGCCATTTTCCAGCCATTCTTCCTCCATCCCTGGAAACATTCAAGGTTAAACAGTGAGGACTCTGAGCAGCCTGATCTAGCTAAGTATATCCTTGCTCTCTGGAACAGCAGCTGGACTAGATATCGTTTATAGGACCCTTCCAACCTAAACTGCTTTACAATTCTATGGTAGAAATTTCCAATTTTCCCCTTGAACCACCAAATTTCCAATTTTCCCCTTGATCATATTCCTATGATTATTTAACTGTATAGTACCAAATACTGCAGTGTCAAAGAAAGGAAATGAATTTTTCAGTTTTCAAGCATTAGTGCGACATTTGTTTTATTTTGTTTAAAGTATTTAGATATGAGGATAATAAATATCATAAACCTGTCACTTCAGCCAGAATTCTGGCCTTCAGCTGAATCTAAGAGCTCAAAATATTATGTCAAAGTAATTCTAAACATTTCTAAGTAGTATATATTTCTTCATCTAATTAATTGTTTCTGCACCCTCATAAATGTGGACTTAATTTGTTTATTCTAACAGCTTTTGATTTTATTGTAACAGTAAAGTGGCTGGAAAACAGTAAGAATTAGTTCTCTTCATCTGCAATTTTGCCCACGTTTTTAACTGGAAAAAATATAATGAATAATATACATCTTTGTCTAATTTTTACTATTTGTGTAGGAGAACTGTTTGTACAAGCGTTAATCATATCTGTCTCAAGGTCAATAGCAGATCAGGAATTACCTCTTATATGTGAATAAGGTTGGATGAAAAGAAATATGAGTTGCAATTTCAAAATATGTCTTTTATAACCTTGGTACTCTGATACTGAGAATCTCAGTAAATGGAATTTATTGATCTTGGTATAAATAGTCATGAGTGAAAAACAAAGCAGGAGAGGACTAATTCAGCTTTAATGAGTCAAACATCAAGCTATTTAAGAATGGAAATACAAAGATAAACGATCAGAAAAACTGCCAGGAATAACAAAATTATTTTGTATTATTTAGCATTGTTTTCTACTTAGTTTAAATTAGAAAAAAAATCTCAATTTCTGTACTCATTTACTGCAACATTGTTTTGAATATTCTGAAAAAGTGTCTGATTTTGGTTAAGCAATTACATTTTCATTACTGAAATTTTGATAAAGAATTTATGATAAATGTGATACACATTTAGAATTTTAGTGTGTGGTATATTAATAATAACCTACCAAAATCCATTTGGTTTTTAGAAGTAGATTAATTTTCAATAATAGTAAATATTCAAATGGCTTATGTGTACAACTCAGATGTCTGTTTTCTTCCTTGCTTTACATGCATGAATAAAAGATTACAGGGCATACTGAAGTCCTTGAGGAAATTTCTAAGTCTCTGCATAACTTGTTAACTCACCTGTACTGTTGTGCAACTTGTGTCAGGATTCTGCTGGGAGACCATTGTACACCATACAAGGACTTCCGAATATAAATGTCAGAAAATTTTATCATGTCTCTGTATGGTATACCTAATTGCCCCTCTTTAACTTACAACTTTATTTTCATTTCCATGAACTCTAGATATGTATATGCATTATGAATATAAAATTGATTAAGTTTCTGTACTAAGTTATTAAGATGTAGGAAATATTTACTGTTAACTTTAATTACATTTATTCATTGCACACTCTAGAAGTGTTAATATATTTGTGAGATTTATTTTCCTCAAAATAAGCAGTAAAAGCACTGCAATTTTGAGGCAACATATTGATCTTGTCAGATTAGCATGCAGTGCTGAGTGTGCAAAGTTAATGATTGCCATATTTGAACTCCTTTGAAAAGATAATGATGTTTACAATTTCATCTACAGTAGCAAACCTGTAGGGTATTTGTTAGCTGACCCCAGTGCTTTACATTCTGTCTGAAAAATATACACCACTAAAATCAGGGTCATGGCTATCAGAATTTTATTTCATACCTTTGATGTTTCTGCCATCAGGAGAATTCAGGTGGATTGCATCCTTCTACTTTTTCCCAGAAAAAGAACATCTAAAGTATTTTCTGAATTTTTCAGTACCTCATCATGTATAATATAGCATGTGCACAACATGAAAGAGTACAATGGTTTGCTAATGAAAACCTTGCTTCAGCTTGCTTATTAGGAGCACACTAAGTATATATTCAAAAGCCAGGCACTTAAATAGTGTGATATAACAGGCAAGAATAATTCAACTTGCTTTATTGAGCTTTCTGAGAGTATCCTATAGAGAATTAGTCTCATTACTTGTGAGGTGTTTATAAATAATTATAACTATTCCATTTGTCTTTAGGATTTTGCATTTTAGGTTTATTGCTTTTCAGAAATGGTTGTTTGGGCTACCTTTATGTGTAGTGGATAGCAAGAATATGACAAATCTTCTAAAAGTCATTAGTGCATCAATAATACATCTATCATACGAAGATATCAATATGGCACCTGAATCAAGGAGGTATAGAAGGTCTCTGAGGGTGTTCGTACATGCCAAAACAAAATCACTTCTTCACTCATTAGTGAGCCTAAACTGTGTTAAGAATTTGAACATACATCCAGTAGATTCTTATTAAGCCATACAGAATTTTCCAATAAAGGAATTTGGATCCTAAACTACCCTTTCTCAGCATCATTACTTACCACAGAGTTTGTAGCTTATTTTCCTCCTTAAAATGAAGCTATCTTTTCGTATTATGATTGCAAGGAAGGAGAGAAAAGAAAGAGAAAATATGGAAAATAATAAACCCCCAAATTTGCTGGAATACAAACCACTTCTATGTTATTTAGCAGCTACCTATTAGTCACACTGTAATGAAAGGTGATGTTTCACTATTAATGTGTATAAATTTGAGTGTTCCTTTTAAACCAGTTCATCTATTTCATAAAGATTTTTTGAAATTTAAGTGTTAAATATTTATAATATTTTATTCAGTGGGAAAATCATTACAGTTCTAAGGAACTGACAGACCCTTCAGTATCTTGTCTGGAAATAACAGTGATTTCCCTGTCTTTGATATTTCCTTTTTTTGTGTGTGAGGACTTACACCATAAATTGAAATAAAAAGGCAGAGAATAACATACCATTACACATTTAATAATTAATTTAGAACAGTTTAGAGCTAGGGTAGTCAATATTTAGACATAACTTGTTACTTTCTGTTTTAATGCGAAGCAAGCATTAACTCAAATCCCACAAATAGTTAATTTCAGTTTCCAATTAAAAATAGTCTTAACTCATATTACAAAGCTTCTGTTTCAGTTTGACTTTCCAAACAGGATACAAATGTTGCTGTGAATACTGTGATTTTAAAAAGAGAATTATACAGCAAATCTATCTTCATTTAATCTTGCAACTAAAATTCATTTTGGAGGAGGCACCTTTGTAATGTCATCGTATCACAGGCCACATACAAAAGGACAAGAGTTAGTAATTCCTGTTTGTATACATAAAAGTGATATAAATAAGAATTAAATGCCCAGCTCTGATGATATTTATTTTGTACCCTTATGTACACTTCCATTCTGTAACGCTTAGCTATCGGTAAGAACTCTTAGAAATATCTTATGCAATAATTTTAAAAGGTGTGAGACATAAAAATGAGATGTCTCAACAGGTGCATTTTGTTCATTGTTTGTCCCTTCCTTATGTGTTTTGCCCTTGGATTCTTTTACTGTCATTTCTATTTCCAGCAAGTCAATAGGATAGATATCCAGATTTCAAAAAGCTAATATAACCCTTCCTGCAAGCAAGGTCGTTCCTGAGGATAAAATATCACACAGTGAAATTTGCTTAACTGTATCAAATGTCAAACTATAGTTTATGCAGTTGGAAAACTTTCCTCAGATGGCTGAGTGCACACCTGTATACACACTATATATTCCTGATTATATCCTTATTAATGGTATTGTGCATAAAAATGTATATAGCCACAGAAGTAGAAACAACACCTCACATCTGGGAATACCACCAAGGTGTTATACCAAGTGAGGTTAAAGAATTTTTTTGCTCCTATACTCTGTATCATAAGTGCAGCTTTTAAAGAACCTTATCACACCCTGAAGTTTCTGAACAAGCAAGACTGAGTATGAGGAGTAGATTTGTCTTGCAAAAAGGAGGATATTTCTACCAGAATATTCTCTAAAGTCAATATTAAGATTCAACAAAGGGGTTTTTGTGTGTGTGTGTTATTTAGTTATTTGTTTGGTTTGATTTAGTTTGATTTTTTTTTTTTGTTATTGAATATTTATGAGTGGTTAAGCTTATGACACTCGCTTTCAAAATTATGTCAACATTATTTTGCTTCTGCATTGATCAGAATAAAATTAAATCATGCTTTACTGTATCTTATCTGTACACATTCCCCAGAAGAATTCATAAGAAATGGCAAAAGCCAAACTGGATGATGTTAATAATTTTAAAAGACAGTTCAGGTCTAGAAAATTCATTTAATAGAATATTAGCATATATAGCTTAAAGACAGTATTTTTGACTCTTTGTGACTTCGAAAGTAATCTGGGGTAATGAAGGACCATAGGGATGCAGAGATCCACCCATGGAGGAGATCCACACTGGAGCAGGTGGATGATTGAGAGGACGCTGTGAACCCATGGGAGGCCTGTGCTGGAGCAAACTCCTGTCAGGGGCCTGTGGAGAGCAAAGCCCACACTGGAGCACATTTCCTGGTAGGACTTGTGACCTTGAGAGGGATCCATGCTGGAGCAGGCCATTCCTGAAGGACTGGACCCCATGGAAGAGTGACCCCTGTTGCAACAGTTTATAAAGAACTGTTGTCCATGAGATGGACTCACACTGGAGAAGTTCATGGGGAGCTTTCTCCTGTGGGAGGGACCCCATGCTGGAGCAGGGGGGAGGACTCCTGTCCCTGAGCAGCAGCAGGAGCAGTGTGTGATGAACTGGCCATAACCACCATTCACTGTCTTCCTGTGCTGCAGGGGTACAAGGAGGCAGAACTGGGAAGGAGGGAGGGGTGGGGATAGGTATTTTTAAGTCCTATTTTACTTCTCATTATCCAGCCCTGATTTTTTTAGCAATAAATTCAATTAATATCTCCAGTTTAAATCTGGTTTTCCATTATGGAAATGATGAGTGATCTCTCTGTCCTTATCTCAATTCATGAACTCTTTGTTATATTTCCTGTCCCCTGTCCAGCTGCAGAGATGAGGGATGGAGAGGATTTGGTGGGTGCCTGGCATCCAGTCAATGTTTAACCCAATAAACCAGTCAATGAGAATCCTGCTTACCTGGATCCATGATGCTGGTCTGAACTGGATTTGGAGAGACTGTGAGCCTGACTGGTATGTGTGAAGAACATGCCTTGCAGAACAGAAATATGGGTTTTGGAATCACTACCCACCAAATATATACATCCTGCATGTTAAAAATCTTTAGACTATATGTCACTAATTGGTGACATATAGTCTAAATATAATATATGTGTATATATAATATAATTGGTGGTTCTGTTTTTGCATCCACTCCACATAAATCAAAGAATAGCACCATTTGAGTTGGAAAATACCCTTAAGGTCAATTTCAGTGGGAAAACGCTGCCAAGTCCATCACTAAGCCATGTCTCTAAGCGTCATATCTACAAGTCATTTAAGTATCTCTTGGCTTGGAGCCCCCATTACTTCCATGGGCAGCCTGTTCTTATGCTTGATATCCCTTTCAGTGAAGAAAGTTTTTGTGATATCTAAACTAAACCTCCCCTGGCACAGCTTAAGGCCATTTTCTCTTGTCTTATTATTTACTTAGGTGAAGATACCAACCATCTTCTCACTACAACTTCCTTTGAGGGAGGAATAAGGTTTCCCCTGAGCCTTCCCTTCTTCAGGCTGAACATCCCCAACTCTTCTACCACTCCTATATGACTTCTGTTCCAGACCCTTTACCAGTTTCGTTGCTCTTCTCTGGACATGTTTCAGTGTTTCAAAGTTTTTCGTGCAACAAGGGGCCCAAAACTGAACACAGGACTTGAGGTGCAGCTTCAACAATGCCAAGTACAGGGGAATGAAAACTGCATTAGTCCTGTTGACCCTGCTATTTCTGATGCAAGTAATTCCTTGTATCAGAAATCCCCCTTTATCAGAAATATCTGGTGTCTAGTTCTAGACTAGAAGTAGCACATTCCCAGACCTGAATTTATACTATGCGTTATAGTTAATCAATGTTTTCCTTAATTTGTGAGTTATTAATTTTCTTTTTTTGGCTGCAATGTTTTTTGATTTTTTTTTGCAGCAACAGTGAAGTCAGTTAGTTGTTGAATAGTTAGCAGTAAAATAGAAATTAATTCAAAAATCCAACACCACTGTTTTTAAAGTGCATACTTTAAAAGCATAATGAAAATATTATGTTTTTTCTTACCAAAACAAAAAACCTAAATCTAGTGTTGTTCTTTCATAATCCGCAAAAAGGTTTTTTTTTTTTTCATTTCTGTGGAATAATAACCATTTTAAGATATTAGCTATATATCTCTTGTTTTGTTTAACACTTTCTTGTCTGTTGCAATAAATGCAGTTATGTATCTCTGTAAGAAAGATAGTGAGAAGGATGCATCCCCCTGATTGCACTAACTCAGAATTTTTTTTTTTTTTTTTTTTTTCATATCTGGGGAGTTTCTTTTGGGAATGCTTCATCAATTAACAGAAGTTCATGGATGATTATGTTGCCCACAGAATGATCTATTTTCCCGACTGAATTATGCATTATCAAGTTTGCCATACTATTACTAAAGCCTTGCTATACATTCATTAGTATTCTTAAGATTAGACAACAATTAGGATTTAAAATAAAACTTTTGCAGACATAACACTTGAGTAATCCTAATTTCCATACTAGAAATAAACTGATAATGAATTTCCTGAAATATATCTCACTACAAATTAATGGCATTATATAGAAATGAACTTGAGCATGTGAAGAATTTGATGTGACATTTTCATTATCTGTTAGTTAATGTGTTTCCTCCAATCCAAACTAAAATGAGGTTATAGAAATGTGTGATTTGCAGTCACTGGCAATTCAGACAAACATGCTGTATTCATGGAGGTAAATGCTCAGCAGTTATAGAAATTTCAACCTTGCAATTCCCTATTCTTTAATAAGAGTTTGTTTTGTTATTTAGATAATGAAAATACTCCCTTCTTCAGTATTAAGGAAATAACTTTTGCAATTCAAGAAATTGAATCATTACTCATAGTTCTGTTACATCATAGTCTTTCAGAGGGAAATTTGTCTACTTACTGGATGGTAGTGTGTACCACACTTCATTTTATCCTCTTTGCTTTATTTATATTATCTCCACCTCAAGACTGATTATATATATTGAGGTTTTTTAACTGCTAGGTTGACCTAATTTTTTTAGGTCAACCTAGCAACTATTTCATTCACCTTCATATGTGTTTTTGTAAAAATGAAATTGCTGTTTCAAATTTATTTCTATAAAACACAATGATAACCAGGCACTTAACTAGTAAACTATATTCAATGACTGGTTAAGTTTGCTGAAGATTACCTCAGTATCAGCCCAAAGACAGTAACATCTGAGCATGAGCGCAGGGACATCCAAACTAAACCTGTGTGTGTTGCCTGGGAATTTACTGGCCACACCAAAACCTATCAGAGTGTGTGCAGCAATGTAATAATGTAGATAAGTGTGTATGATTTTTCCCTTTTTGATTACTAGTACATTGTAGTGTATTTGTTTGTTAGTATAGTATAGAGTAAGTAATTTCTGTTTATTTGCTATCATAGCATTTAAAATAAAGGGGAAAAATGTTATGATTGGACCAATATTAATATAACTACAGAGGATTTTCCTGGAGCCATAATGCCCAAACCTACCCAGTGGCCTTTGAGAACAGTAGTTGGGTTTACCCTGGTCAGTGAGCAGGACAAACTACAAAATTCTCTGGAGGTTCAAAACCAACTTTTATGCAAAATTTAGAACTCAAGGGACTAAATCACTTTGCAAAGTTTGCCTTAGCAAACTTTAACTTTTCTCCAGGCACAAAAAGGCACTTGACAAGGCAATGACTGGGTTTTTTCTTGGTCAGTATAATTTGAGGAGAAGAAAACATGAAGAAGAAAAAAGAAGAGGAAGAGGAAGAAAGAGAAAGAGAAAGAGAAAGGGAAAGAGAAAGAGAAAGAGAAAGAGAAAGAGAAAGAGAAAGAGAAAGAGTGCAGAAGATAATCAACACCCTGAGATTCAGCATGATTTCTGGGGGTTTTAAATCCAGGGTAGTGGAGCATGTTATGTGGCCATGCTCTGTTCTAGTCTACTGCATAAAAAGTTTATGCTAATTTCATAACTAAAGTCTCGTGCCTGCATTTTACACAGAGCCAGAACATTCCCAGCTGGCCCAGGCAGTCAACCACCTCAGTGCAGTGGGGGCTGGCACTGACTTTTCAAATGCTCATGTGTTTCACAGCACAATACAAGGAGGCTCCAGGATGCAGGGGGAAGGCCCGCACCATTCCACCTATATAGAGCTTGCCCTGTTCCCTACCGTTTCCCAGCTGGTTGATTTGAGCCAGCCACCCACTCCTCCAGTCTCCTGCAGTAGTAATTTTTAAGGGCAAATAAGGCAGTATTTTTGTTGCATAATAGGTATAGTCCAGAAGCTAAAAATACTTTTTAGAAAGGGTAATATTGTAAAATAAAACAAAACATTACAGTCAAAAGAAATGAGGAAGAAACCTTTTCCTTTTCATTCTTGACTGTTGAATAATCATCAGTTCATATTTGTTTGGGATTGATAGGCTACATGCAATGACAGAGTCCTTAAGAATTGGAAAGTCTTCATGTAAGAGTTATGCCAGGTCTGTCTTCTACATACCTTTGTACTCTTCTTTCTTATATTGATGAGTGAAAAAGCAAAGTCTGCACTGGATAATCTTGGGGATGATCTCAGTCAAAACGTATCAGCTTCTGATGTCATCTGGACAGGGATTTTGAAGGTCTACAGCATTGGAAAAGGCTGGAAGGAGGGAAGAGAGAAGAACTGTTACCAGAAAGAAAGCAGAAAAACTCTGCTTGGGAGGAGATAAAGGTTGAACAGATCTCTGACTCCCACTATGAGCAACCTTCAATCTGTGATTTGGAATTTTTCACAGCAAAATACATAAAATAATGTAAATTAGTGTACAATCAGTAGAGACTTAAGTATCATTCTATGTTTCTATTTAAAGGAAAAATTAGAAAGGTATTGAAGTGATAATGGGGTGTGGTGGGGTTTGGGAGGTGTTGGAAGTGAAGATGGGTTTTTTATTTGTCTGTGGTAGTGATGGAAAATAATTTTTCCATCTAATAAACAATTTTTCATCTAATTAAAATAAATGTTGATAGTGTTAGAAATCATTTTGCTTAGGTTGTGAAGAGAGAGATATATCTGAAGAAATAAGGATTTCATATATTTTCTAGTTGCAGTGTAAAGTAAAAACACCCTCAAAGAGTCATCCTTCTTCTTTCTGTACTCACAAACGACAGTACACCACACTGCAATGAGCCAGCAAGCAGTAAACAGTGGGAGAGAGAAAAACTGTTACTAGAACATTAGTTCAACAACCCAATACTTCTTAACCAACGCTTTAAGAAAGGGCATGTAATTAAGCAGACACATTTTGCAGAATATTCTGAGCTGGAAGGGATCCTCAAGGACCAAGTCCAGCTCTTAACTGAATGACCCATACAAGGGTTAAACCTACATCTTTGGTGTTGCTTGCACCATGCTCTAAACAACTGAGCTAGTCACAGAATTGCAGTTCTTGCTTTTCCCATTCCTTTGCCTACACACCCTCTCTGTCACTTTTTCT